>NC_043014.1:735000-860000 GCF_006345805.1 Octopus sinensis
AAGGAAAACTCCTTGTACACAATGTGTTGAGTCAGTTGGTACCAGATCGGTGATGTCTAAGAAAGGGTTATACGTTAATTTAACCATTCTGAAAATTACAAATCAAATAAAACTAGTTTTCTAGAGTAACTTTCAATTTTCTTTATCAAAACCATATCAACCAACATCTTCCCTTTAAACTGTAAATCTGTAACCTTTTTAAACCAAAGATCTCTTCACTCCGACTATGGGAGATAGACTGGCATTTCCAAATATAGCTTTATTTCATATGGGTCACGGTTGGAACATCTTTGATCATAGGGTTTTACTTGATCAGGTTTGACCTGGGCTGTACAACGACAACAACAACAACAGCAAATAATATATCGATGTTATTTCACTTCTCTTCACATGGAAGATAAATAAATAAATAATTGATGTCATTCAGTTATTTTATTTTTATAGATTTTGAAATTTAGAAACGTTAAGATTTAAAAAAAAAATATTTCATTGATTGAATATGAAAATATGATGAGAGTGGGAGGAAGAGGAAACAGAGAGTGAGAGAGAGAAGGGTGTAAAGAGAACGAGAGAGAAATGTGTGTGAGAAACATATGAGATAAAGAGAGTAAGATGTGATAGCGAGGGAATAAGAAAAGATGCTATCTACAGAGAGAGAGAGAGAGAGAAGGGGAGGAGAGGGAGAAGTGATAAACGCTTTATTTCTCTTCCTCCTCCTCCTCCTCTGTCTCTGCGAATTTGAAATTTAAAATTGAGCGTCCGTCGCCGGTGACGTCACAATCGGCGCTCAGCGTCCATCGTTGAACCATTCTCCCGTTTGAAACTGGAGTGTCGAAACTTTTCTTTAAGTTGATTTCACTAAATTAAGACAAAAAATAAATATATATATATTTTATATCTATATATTTATATAGATATAGATATATATATATATTTATTTAGTTGTATAGGCATATATATATAGGTAAAAGCTGCTATAAACCAACTTTTGAGACAAATTCTGTTAAAGGAAAGTAAAATACACAAGAGAGAAAATGTCGAAGTCCATGTGTATCATGCGAGTATTTATTTTACTGGTCATGATGTGTGGTTTTATGAGCCAAGTCTCCTGTCAAGGTAAACACCAAACGATTTGATTTCTTGTAATTCTTTTTGTTTGCGCCCCACCCACTGCCTCTCTCTCTCTCTCTCTCTCTCTTTCTCTCTCTAATCTCTGTCTCAGCTGATTCAAATTTTGAAACCTGTGTGTGTGTGTGTATGTATATGAATATATATATATACATATACATATATATATATATATACATACATACACATAAAGCAGTTATCTCTCTCTCTCTCTCTTCTCTCTCTCTCTCTCTCTCTTTCTCTCTCTAATCTCTGTCTCAGCTGATTCAAATTTTGAAACCTGTGTGTGTGTGTATGTATATGAATATATATATATACATATACATATATATATATATATACATACATACACATAAAGCAGTTATCTCTCTCTCTCTCTCTCTCTCTCTCTCTCTCTCTCTCTGTCATTTTTCAGTTTTGACTTGCTTTTGAAAATTTCTTCCTCATTGATGTTCTCAGGAAAAGGGGAAAATAAAGACTTTGGAAAGTGGGGGTGGGGTAGAATTGTTTTTGTAATTGAAATTTTGAAAGTCCGCCAAATAAACTGAAATGAAGAAAATTTAATTTTTGAAAACTATTTATTTCTAAATGTTCACAAAAATGTAAATCTGAAAGAATTTTTGAATGTCAAAACAAGGCAAAATTGCGGAAATGTGAGAGAAAAAGGCTGAAAATGGGGAAAAAATGAAAAATTTATATTTTTGTAGTTTAGAGAGAATCATTAATTCCAAAGGAAAAATATTTTTTTTAAAAAGTCACAACTGAAAAATTCGAGAAAGGGCGGGGCTAGGGGAGTGAATAAGCCCCTCCCCCAAGAATCGTAATTGACGATGTTTTAAATAAATTACCGTTTGAGGCGCACCAGATACTTTCCGATTCAGTAGTATAGGAACATGATTATATATATATATATATATATATATATATATATATATATACACATAGGACTAGAGAGCTTGAGAGAGATGGGACAATTTGGTAGAAGCATTAAGATCGTTGGATGGAAGCGTTGTTTGCGAATTCATCCTTTTGAGGACGATAAAATAGCAGCCCTGGGATGCATTCTTCTGTTTATTTCTCTGGGGAGTAAAAGAAAATTCAACTGGTTTCAGACCTGGAGAAGGTTTAGGACTTGTGATTTAGAAATTGTGCATAAGAAATATCGGCCGAACTTTGAAGGTTTTGCGGGAATGAGTTTTTAGACTTGGGTCCTTGGGTGGGTGGGTCACTCACTTTGTACTACCACTTCTTGACTGTGGGGCAGTGTTTTAGCAACTGAGGGTGGTGGCCCATAAATGGATTATCAAAATATTCTCTTTATGCTTCGGACCATTTTCTCGAAACTTTTTCAAATTATTGTATTTGTGGTTCTTTGAATATTGTTAGTAATGGAAATGTGGTAGTGGTAGATGGGAGACAGTGTTATACATGAGATACTGTTATGAATGTAGGCCCGGGAATAAATGTAAATGAAAAGTGAGCTTTTCGGGAATGGCTTTACCATTCCATTGAATGTTTGAATTAAAAAAATGTCAGTTCATCTCTTCGTTAGACGCCACAACTGTGGCGTCTTCATTCAAAATATTTATTTTCCTCGTTTCAAATGGAACATTTCGGATTATTTTTTTATCTTAATGTTTTTACTGTTTCATTAATTTTATTTTTAAAATGATGAAAAGTTAACGAAATATCAAATTGGCGAATATTTTGACAGTCTTGTCTTTTAGCCACGAGTAATTCTGATGTTAATAAAACTGGAACAATGTCGGTGGGGGAGAAAGAAATGACAGATGTAATCAGTTAGGTACTAATGTCCACCAATATGCTGTTAGTTGAGAATAATACTCATAATAAACGATCGTGTGTGTGTGTGTGGGAGAGAGAGAGAGAGAGACAGAAACTGTTGAAATGTCTGGACGTTTTAGTCAGACAATGAATGACCACCCTCACTTATTTATTTTCAACAGTATTTACCACGCCTGTATTCTTCAATAATATTTTGACGAGGGAATTGGCTTCAATCACAGAATATGTAGACAGACATTTTTCACCGATAAAGGCTGAAAAACTTCTAGGTAGGTTTAGAACTATTAAAACAGTTTGATTAGAAAAAATGTTGAAAGGCAAATGTCCTCTCCCTAAAATCCCTTTGTTTTAATGTATTTATTTTTGTCTTAAGCAATTTAACGGTCAAGGAGGACATTAGTATCATTAGGATTACATCCGATTGACTTCAGCCGTGACCTGCTGCTAGCATGTGCCATGCTTTCGTCTGTTTAGTCAAACCTGGACCCGGTAGCACATTGAGAATGTGAGAAACGGGTGTACCAGCCGGGTGCTTGATAGTACACCTTTACAGGTGATTGCTGGGGCAACATGAAATTACTTGCCTTCCTCTATGACATGTTCAATCCAGAAACGGAACCTGCGACGCGAGCCGAGTTGCCCCTAACCACCCCCCTCCAGTTAACCATTATCGTTAGCTTAATTTCAGGCATTGTGCTTTTAGTAGAAATTATTATCGTTAGCTTAATTTAAGCCTATTAGATGTATTACAATTCTATGATATATATTTTTAATGTTTTATTTGATATCTTTGTGAATAATATATTTTTTTTATTCTTTTTCCTCCAGGAAATGGTAAGTATTGCTTCCTTATTCTTTTGTTTTAAACTTAATAAGAAAGACTGAAGATGATTTTTTTTTTGTTGGGATTTTTATATGAAGATGTATTTTGTATTTAGTCGCATAAATTATACGATCTGTGTTTGAATCCTACTAAAGTCGACTTTTGCATTTTCGAGGTCACGTCGATTTAATCCTGAAATCAACGTATATCTTTTCCTAGATTTGGAGCCTTGTTCACAGATTAAATGGCATTAAGTCCCCCAACTCTGCCCATCACTAATTAATGCTAAGTGTGCTCCATGTTTATGGACGACACTGGCTCTAATTTCCGGTTTATTTGTCTCCTCTATATTATTTCTTTCTTTTTAGGTTCGTTTTTCCTTACAAATTCCTGCAATTATCCAACAAAACTGTGTCTCTATTTAGTTAGTATTTAATGTATTGTGGAAACTTGTGTCTAATTGCTGGGGACGTTTAATGCAGCCACCAAATCTCATTTTCAAAAAGAGGAACCAGTGAAAAGAGCTCCACAGACTTTGGTGGTTTTCTGTGGACGAAATGGAAGAATTAAGTCTTTGAGACTTGGTCGCGTGTCCATTGACGAAAAAGGATTAATGGCGGTAGTTACTGAACAACCAAAGAGCGAAGAGTACCGGGCAGTTTGTACCCACATCAAAGTATTAATTACTGGGAAGTTTTGGTGTGTTTCTGAAACGGTAGTTTTTGTATTTCTAGTTCTGTATTGTGATTTCTCGTTTAGACTAAAGTCTAAGATGACAATATCTGAGGTGAACTTAGTTTAGAATGATAGTGAGTTGAGGTGGATTTGGTTGCTATTTCTAGTAGACATTGTAGTAATTTAGTGGCACCATTCTTGCCGTTAAAAAACTATTTTACGAAAACGCCTGCAATGGTTTTAGCAATTGGTGAGGGAGGGTCATTGCTGGACTGTTTCTAGCCTAGATGTGTTCAAAGATGGCCAACCTAAGAGTAAACAACACAACTGGTCAAAAGAACTGAAAGAGGAAGAATCTTCGAAATTTCGGTAAATTTTTATTTACATTCGTTTCATTTTGAATGTGAAATTTTAGTTTTAAAAAAGTGATTTCTGACGGTTTTGTTGGTTATTAATGTTGAAAATACATGAAAAAAAAAAAAAAAACCATAGGAAAAACAAATTTCACCTTCAAAGTGAAGCGAAAGACTTCCTGGAGACATTTTGTGATATTTATACAATTCTGTTGAATTTTGAATCACAGTTTCTAATTAACATAAATTTATAAAAATGATTGTAAAGTATTCTAATTTATTACTAATATTTTATAATTTTTTAATACTTGTCTAACTTAAGTTCTGGGTGTTTGTTTTCTAATGTTATTAACATCTTGAAATGTCAGCAACAAATCATCTCAAATTTTTGTGTGATGTAAGTAGGACCTTTGCGAAATATTGTTTTGTACTAAAGACATATAAAACTAGTGTCGTCTTAACTACAAACCAATTTATTCCAATATAGAACAGGAATCCTCCAAGCTACGGAAACTCTGCCAGATGTTTTAAGCATTTCAGCTGTGATTTGGGATTGGCTGGAGGCTTTCACTGTTTTTCGTATCTTTAATTGCTTTATCTACTAAACTACTGTTGATACAGATAGCAGCCTGTCCCTCAGATGAGTTTACATTAGGCAAGTTCTCCTTCTTCCATGCATTCTCTACATTTAGCAACCTTTCATAGAGGCTCTGCCATGCCTCCTTCTTTGCAGAATCACTAACTGCAAGTGAGCCATCATCCATCTGAACACACTTCTCTCCTACAACATCACAATTTTGTCTGACACATTGTCTTGCAACCCAAAACCTCTCAAGCCGCTGGTCCTCATGCCACAGAGCATTGGCAAAGTTGCTCCCTTCTGCTTCTCCCCTGGCTGAGTATACCTGTCTTCTAGCCTCCCGCCTAGCTACCTGATATAGTTCTCTGCTACCACCATTCTTCCAGGCCTGTTTCTTTACACTAATGGTCTTGTCTATAACATCACTTTAGGTTTGGTTTGGGACTTTGCACCAGCCACAGATTTAGTCTGTGGTACTTGGCAAACTGTCCTGTAGGAATTCCCAGTTGCCCTCTATGTTACAAGTCTGTAGTTCCTTCTCCTCCTCATTAAGTTTCTCAATTAGGGCATCCCTAAATCTCTGACCATTTAAAGGATCCTTGAGCTTCCAAATCCTTTCCAGAATGGTCTGCTTCTTGGACTCCTAGCCTGAAGTCTAAAGTTGCCTAATCTATGCTGGTGGATGGGTATATTCTTCACCAGGAAAGCTCTTTGAATTTATGAGCAACCATGAACATAACAGCTTTATTTAAATTCTGTTTTACTGCTTGAGATGGATTTCTCTGCTGCCATGGTTGGACTTCACTTCAAATGCACACAGCATAATGTATTACCTTTATTAACAATGGCTAGAAGAAAATCCATCAAATAAAATGGAAGACTGTTTCATCTAAAGGGGTGAAGTTATAAGGATGAAGTTGAATGTTGTTGGAGAAGATGACTCAGCCATATTGCCAGAGTATTATCGTTAATGTTTGCAGCAAACGAAAAGCAAAATGTCATCAAGTGCTTAAGTGTCTCCGTTTACTTGATGTGATTCTATGTTTAATATGGAATGGCTCCTGTGTGTAGTAGATTGTCTGACAGGACATGAAGATAAACATAATGACCATTGCAGAAGAAATGAATGGTCAGTTTTTGAAGCAAATCCTTTTCTGACTGAGGACTGGTTTGAAAGGCTTAAGAGGTGGCCTCTCCTTTTTACATCGTTATTCAATATACATTTTCCATGCTGGCATGGGTTGGACAGTATGGCAAGAGTTGGCTCAGGCTTACCATCTGCTTTAGCATGGTTTCTATGGTTGGGTGCCCTTCCTGATGCCAACTGCTTTAGAGAATTTACTAGGTGCTTTTTTGGTGGGCAGCAGCACCAATGGGTCACCAACTAGCTTTGAAGACAGGCATTTCGATTTGGAGGAGGGTGTAGTGTCGAGGGAGAAAGCTTTGTGCCAGTTGGTGAGAGGTTGAAAAGAATAACAGAAGAAGAGAGAGATAAGCATCTTGCTGTAAAAAAGATGATGTCCCAGTTAGAGATGAAGAAAGGAGAGAAAGAGACTTAGTGGAATAGGAGTGATTGTGGAATTGGGGGACGAAAGGGAGCCAGGTGTAATCTGTACCTATTCTGCTCTCAGGTGATTATGGTGGCCAAATAATATCAGAAATAGAGAAGAGATGAGTGTTAGGGAATGTGATGTGAGGGAAATGCTTGATGGAGGTGGGGGGGACTCTGTTCAGGAAAAGTGGTTTTAAGCAAACGGCACTTGATGTGACTCTCCTCATCCATATACATCACTTTGCCTGAGAACAAGCATTGCCTTCTCTTTGCACATTACTTCCTTTTCTACCTTTTTTTCTCAAACACTAGCATTTTGTCATTAACAAGGTACATCCGATGGAGGCCCCTAGCTTTATTCCTCTCTCTTCTTCACATGTCTTCTTCATATTCAGCCCACAACTCACTGCCAGGTAACATTCTCAAGCACAATACAATCTTCCTTCCACTCAGAGAGAGCTTTTGTCACCATCAGAGCTTTCTGCTTCTGCCCTTACAACATGAAAATGACTTGTGAAGCTGCCTGTGTAATGAGGACACATAACCTGCTGGTTAGTGTGCTGCACTCATGATTGCAAGATTGTGGGTTCAGTTTCCAGACCAGACCCTGTTGTGTTCTTGAGCAAAACACTCCATGTCGTGGTGCTCTGCAATCACTTCGGCATCTGATGTAGGACACAGCAAGCACCAGTACAGGTCATGTGAATTTGAGACCCTCTTGCAGACAACTGCGTTGATGAATGATAGGGACCTTCTCTTGGTGGCTGGTGACTTCAATGGACATGTTGGACAACATGCTGGGGGCTTCCATGGTGTACATGGAGGCTATGGTTTTGGTTCCCGCAATGAGGAGGGAACCAGACTGCTAGAGTTCTGTGATGCAAATGATTTTATGGTTTGCAATACCAACTTCAGAAAACCTGCCAGTCACCTAGTCACCTACCATTCTGGCAGACACACTAGCCAAATTGACTACATCCTCACCAGAAAAAGGGAAAGAGGGCTGTTTATAAATGCCAAAACCTTCTCAGACGAAGAATGTACCCCACAACATAGACTAATAGTTAGCAACTTCAGGATCAGGGCTAAATGGATGCCCAGAAGACAACCAGCATGGAGTAGAAGGGTCTGGAAGCTTAAAGATCCTGCAAATGGACAGAGATTTAGTGATGTATTACTCGAAGCCTTTGACGAAATAGAAGGGGATATAGTATCACATGTTGTGGAAGACAACTGGAGGTTTCTAAGGGACAACCTGCTGAGAGCCACTGACCAGATCTGTGGTTGGTGCAAAGTCCCCTCTCGACCCAAGGTAACGTGGTGGTGGAACAATGTGGTTGACAGGGCTATTAGAGAAAAGAAACAGGCTTGCAAGGACTGGAAGAACGGTGGTAGCAGGGAATTGTATCAGACTGCCAGAAGAGAAGATGGGAGACAGGTTTATTTAGCCAGAGGGGAAGCAAATAAGAAAAAATTTACCAATGTTCTGCGCCGTGAGGACCAAAGACTTGAGGTATTTCATGTTGCAAGACAGTGTGTGAGAGAGAGAATTGTGATGTAGGAGAGAAATGTGTCTGCATGGATGATGGTTCACTTGTACTAAACAAGGCTGCAAAGAGAGAGGTTTGGAGACACCACTGTGAAAGGTTGCTCAATAAAGAGAATGAATGGGAGAAAGAGAGTCTGCTGAATGTCGATCCAACAGAGGGACCAGCTATCCGAATTGACAGTACCTTGGTAGATAAAGCAATTAAAAGTATGAAGATGGAAAGCCCCCAGTCCATCAGGAATCACTGCAGAGATGCTCAAAATATCTGGCAGTGTTGGCTATAGCCTAGTCACCCATACAGTTAGCCAGATGATACACGGAGTCATACCCAATGACTGGTGTAGCTGCATGAGAAATACCTAGCCAAAGATAAACCTCTGTACCTGGCTTTCGTTGACATAGAGAAAGGGCCTTAGAGTCAACCTAGCTAAAACCAAAGTCCTAATAAGTAGCAAGGCAAACAAACCACAAATCCCTTCAGCTAGATAGCCCTGCTCAATCTATAGAAAAGGCATAGGTAGAAACTCCATAAGATGTACCCAGTGTAAGCTATGGACACATAAGAGGTGCAGCAATATCAAAGGAAGGCTAACTGGGAAGATAGTTTTTGTATGTGGCAGATGCTCAGGAGCAACAAACACTGAAAATGTGCAGAGAACAACTTCTGCCACATTCCAGGGAGAAAAACTAGAAGTAGTTGGTAGCTTCCGTTACCTAGGTGACCAAGTCAGTAGCGGGGGTGGGTGCTCTGAAAGTGTAGCTGCTAGAATAAGAATAGCCTGGGCTAAGTTCAGAGAGCTCCTACCTCTGCTGGTGACAAGAAAAATTTCATGCCTCACCTCTGCTGAAAAGCATTTCAGCTGTGACTATCCCATTTCTTCACAGATATATATATATATAGGGTTGCAGTAACCATTGTGTCTTTTCACTTGGCGCCCATGGTGTTTCTCACAAATTGGCTCCCATTTCATGCATGTTAGTTGTGCACATAGAGGCTTCTTCGTCAGCTCAACTTTTATTACCGAAAGAAAAATTTGAGCTCAGTGGGATTTGAATTTAGAATGCAAAATGAATAGTCTCTGACACTATACATTCTGCTATGTACTGTACAATATTGATTTCTAATACAAACACAGGGTTTATGAAATTGTGGGAGAACAGAGCCAGTTTCATGGATATCATTACGTAATGGTAACTTAATTTTATTGATCGACAAAGGCTGAAAGGTAAACTCGATCTCAGAGGAATCGGAAAATGAAGAAACTAACTCTTGTAAGATATGCAATTTGATGCACTTCTGGTCCTGTCGCCTCTCATCCAATAATAATGGGGACTTTAAATTTAGGCACGTGAATGCTATTTACTTTATCTTCTCTGATCCCCAAAGGAAGAAAGATTGCATTGATTTCGATCGGATTTGAGTTCATAATGAAGAGGCTTTCTGCAGTAAATCTAGCGAATCAATGATATACCTCTCTAAAGCCGTAGACAGAGTGAGAACCATCAACATAGTGTAGAGAAGCAGTAAATAATCCTTTTTTAGTATAGGCACAAGGCCTGCAATTTGATGAAGAGCTCGTCGATTGTATTGACCCCCAATGCTCAACTGGTACTTATTTCATCGATTCCGAAATAAAGGCAAAGTTGACCTTGGCAGCAGTTTGAGTTCAGAACATGAAGTCAAGCGAAATGCTGCTAACCATTTTGTCCAATGTGCTAAGGATTCTGCAAACCTGCCGCCTTAGCATCACTAAAAACGACCACACTATACACTCTAAATCAGCTGTTTCTTCTAGCTGGAACACACTATAAATTGGTAGTTTTTACTTAACTTCTAAAATAGTTGAAGCAGAATTTCGCTCTTCTCCTTTATCTTCCACAAAGTTTTACTGCATATGAAATTCTTTTATTACTCTTTCACCAACTTTCATCTTATTTTTTTCTCTCCCGTGATGTAAAAGGTAGACTGTATGATACATGTGTACAAACAGCCATGCTACATGGCAGTGAAACATGGGCCGTGACTGTTGAGGACATGCGTAAGCTTGCAAGGAACAAAGCCAGTATTCTCCGATGGATGTGTAATGTCAGTGTGCATGCTCGACAGAGTGTAAGTACCTTGAGAGAAAAGTTGGACCTAAGAAGCATCAGTTGTGGTGTGCAAGAGAGACGACTGTGCTGGTATGACCATGTGGCAAGAATGGATGTGGATAGCTGTGTGAAAAAGTGCCACACCCTAGTGGTTGAGGGAAACCTGTGGAAGAAATATACCCAGGAAGACCTGGGGTGAGGTGGTGAAGCATGACCATCAAACATTGGGCCTCACCGAGGCAATGACTAGTGACCGGGACCTCTGGAAATATGCTGTACTTCAGAAGTGCAAGTGAGACCATAACCTTGTGGCCTATGCCAGGGGTGTAACCAGTCCACTTGTGTGTGCCTTTCCTTCATTGGACACTAAACTCTGCTTGCGAAGACCTTTTGAGGCAAGTGAAATTGAAGTCGAAATCAAATTCGGTGACTGGCATCCGTTGCTAGTGGAGCGCTAAGAGTACCATACGAGTGAGATCGTTGCCAGAGCAACAAGCTGGCCTCTGTGCCAATGGCACGTTAAGCACACGAGCGAGGTCGTTGCCAGTGCCAGTACCACCAAACTGGC
The DNA here is from genome assembly GCF_006345805.1 of Octopus sinensis. NCBI lineage: Eukaryota > Metazoa > Mollusca > Cephalopoda > Octopoda > Octopodidae > Octopus > Octopus sinensis. Next base: position 746,126 of record NC_043014.1, read on the forward strand.
CATCGTGCTGGTGGCACGTAAAAGCACCCACTACACTCTCGGAGTGGTTGGCACTAGGAAGGGCATCCAGCTGTAGAAACTCTGCCAGATCAGATTTGAGTCTGGTTCGCCAGACCTCAGTCAAATCGTCCAACCCATGCTAGCATGGAAAACGGACGTTAAATGATGATGATGATGATATATATATATTATATCATCATTGTTTAATGTCCGTTTTCTATGCTAGCATGGGTTGGACAGTTCGACTGGGGTCTGGGAAGCCAGAAGGCTGCACCAGGCTCCAGTCTGATCTGGCAGTGTTTCTACAGCTGGAAGCCCTTCCTAACACCAACCACTCAATGAGTGTAGTGGGTGCTTTTTACGTGGCAACGACCATGATCGGTTGGTGCTTTTTACATGCTACCAGCACAGAAGCCACTCAAGGCCACGCTGGCATCAGCCACATTCGGATGGTGCTTTTTACGTGCCACCAGTACAGGTATCACAACTACAATTTTCATTTTAATGTTGATGTACTTGACTCAATAGGTCTCCTCAAGCACAGCAGGTCGCCCTACGATCCAAGGTACTTTTGAATGGGCCGGGGCTGATTATGTGAAACTGGTGTACGATACAGCCATGAACTCATTTTATTTGCCAGGTCTTCGCAGTCACAGCTTATCTCCAGAGGTCTCGTTCTTTCGTCATTGCCTCTGTGAGGCCCAATGTTTGACGGTCATGCTTCACCACCTCATCCCATGTCTTCCTGGGTCTGCCTCTACTCTAGATTCCGTCGACTGTTTGGGAGTGGCTCTTCTTCACACATCTCTCCTCATCCAACCGTAGTACAGAACCTTACCAGCACAGACGTCTCTCTTGCATGCCACATCCTATGCTTATTATGTCCAGCATTTCTCTCAGGGCACTTACACTCTGTCGTGTGTGCACACTGACATTACACCTCCAGCGGATCATTCTAGCTTCATTTCTTTCACGCCCATGCATGTCCTCTACAGTCACAGCCCATGTTTCACTGCTGTGAAGCATGGCAGTTCGCACACATGCATCGTACAACCTACCTTTCACTCTGAGCGAGAGACCCTTTGTCACCAGTAGGAGTAGAAGCTTTCTGAACTTTTCCCAGGCTATTCTTATTCTAGTGGTAACACTCTCTGAGCATCCACCCCACAACTAATTTGGTCACCTAGGTAGCGGATGCTATCAGCTACTTCTAGTTTCTTCCCCTGGAGTCTGATGGAATCTGTTTTCTGAGCATCTGCATGTATGGCCATCAATCCCTTATCTTCAATCCATAATGTATCTAGGACTACACTATCGAACGAGTCTTTCCTTTCTCTAGTTTCTTTTTCTTTAAAGTAAAAGACGGTTGAGCATCATTTGAAGGAGATTTGGTTGCTATTTTTAGCAGATCTAGCTTACTATTACTGCATTAGTAGGCACTGCACTTTGCAGTCGCTCTATTCTGCGCTATTTTTTTTCGGTCACTAGTCTTGATGGAAATGATATTCGTTATAACAATGATTTAATTGTCACAACTTACACCAAAGTTTAGGGGACATAGCATAAGTCTATTGCATTCTTGGGTTTGACTGTCTATGAGTTGGTCAGTCGGGCCATAGACTAAGCCAACCAACTTACTGAACATTCATGGGATATCGACCTGTGTGAAAATACCCCCATCATGACCGTGTCGTTTTTGCTCTGCTGGCCATTCCATCTCGCAGCACCTCACTGTCTTTGGCCTTGGTACTAGAACTTCTCTCTTCAAACGCAAACCTCGTTTGAACTGAACAACCTCCTCCCTCCCAGAACATCTTCCACACAACTTTTGAAAGAAATTCTTTTAACCTTAATTTTTTAATTTTTTAATTTTTTTATTTTTTAAAACAAATTATTCTTAATTTCAATTCATCTTCCATACACACAGCTTGCATCCCTCGCATGTTACACACACACTCGCATTTCCTGGCATGTACAAAAGACCTCTTCACACTCTAATACACGTATGCACATGTGCACACCCGTCCTCCTTCACTCATATCCAGGCACACACACAAGCACACCGATGCACTAACACTCGTCACCTCACCTCTCACACCCACACACACACACCACACACACACTTGCATACATGCACTCCCACATGTACACTCAGCAACATGTAATCTCTCCATTAACCAACCTGTAATTCTGCTGCACCTCTTGTGGGTGTCTATAGTTTTGCACTGGGTGTAATGAATGGGATTCCTTGCAGCTCCTCTATACAAGCTTGTATAACTCCCAAAAGCCACTTGTCTACCAACTTCGATGGAGACCACCAAATAACAGAGTGAGGGTCTCTATCAAAAGCCTTCTCCAGGCTGACTGAAGTGCAATAGTCAACTTTTGGCCAAATGCTTCTGTAGCTGTTTCACTAAGGGCATCTGTGCTACTCTCCCCAGACACAAAACCAAATTACTTCTCATCTTGTTCGATTCTATTCCTAATCAATTGGGACACAACTCTCTGACCTGCTCGAGTAGTTTGATACTTCTGGAGTTGTTTTGAACCCTTCCAGCAGCTAACTATAAAACTTCTGCTACAGTCATCCTGGCTAACCCAGCTACACAAGTGACCAGGCCGTACACTATGCCACCAAATATTTTGAGCATCTCAGTAATAATTCCTGATGGTCCTTAGACTTTCCTTGTCTTCATATCCGTAATTGCCTTATATATACATGCCTATTTATATATACACACACCTACATACATACATACATACGAACACAAAAACTATAAATCTTTGCCAAGCTGTGATTATGATAACCACACTATTCTGTCTGTGAGGGTCTATGGTACCTGTATTCTAGTCAAGTTATATAGCTTTGATTTCTTTCAAATTGCAGGCTCTGTTGTAAGTACCAAGAATCACCACTCATGTTTGTTTACATATGTTTATATACAAAGTTTGTGTATTTTGTGTTCAGGCACAATTTAAATGGCATGTGTGTGTGTATATATCAGCCATCATTTTGAATCCGGGTTTTGTCCCCGTTAACGGGGGTGGCCAGATCTACCTCAATGCCATAGCAACTGCCCTCACACCATCTTGCCTGGTTTTGGGCATCCTCCCTTCTCAAGCCAGCCTTCCTAATCTCCATTTGTCCCCTCCACATTTTGTTCAGTTTACCTCGCTTTCGCTGTCCATTTACCTCAAATTCTAGCATCCTCTTCAGAACATGCTCCTCATCCCTCCTCAACACATGCCCATACCACCACATTCCACCAATCCCTCCAAACCCAGCATCCTCATCAAGTCCTCGGTCCTCCTCTTATCAAACAGCCTCATGCCACATATTTTTCTTACCATTGCTCTCTCGGTCCTTCTCAAAATTGTCATCTTTCTCTCCCTCAAACACCGTGTCTCACTCCCATAAAGCATTGCACCTCTCACTCACCAGAACAAGGTCTTCTGCATACAGTATCTCCATCATCAATCCCTCTCTTGCGCTCTCCATCACCACATCAACCACTGTTGCAAACAACAATGGTGACAACACAGATCCCTGATGCACACCAACTTTCACTGTAAACTCCTCCGACAACTCTATTCCAATTCTCACTCTTGTCTTTACCCCTTCATACAAACTCATCACTGCCCCCACTATCACCTCCATTACACTTCTCTTCTTCAATGCCCACTCAGTCCCCTTCTTGGAACCTATCAAATGCCTTCTCCACATCAACAACGAAGCACATGTACAACTCCTTCCCCTTATCTCAGTATTCCTCCTGCAATTTCCTTATAAGGAACCCTGCATCTATTGTCCCCCTTCCTGGCATAAAACCAAATTGCATCTCGTCCACATCCACCCCTTTCCAAATTCTCCTCTCCAACACCCTTTCCACTATCTTCATTGCCTGCTCCAATAACTTCACTCTCCCATACACCCCACAACTCTGCATCCTCCTTTCCCTTGAAGATCAGTACCATCACACTCAGTACCCAGTCCCCTGGCATTCCTCTTCCACCCAGCACACCCTGCCAGAACTCCATCATCACAACAATCCCTATCTCTCCCCTTGCAGTTATCATTTCCACACTTACTTTCCCGTTTTCATTTCCTTCATTGCCTCCACTACTTCTTCCCGACTAACCCTCTCCACTGGCCCCTTCACCACAACAGCTTCCACCCTCTGATCCCATTCATAATTCCCTCCATATTCTCCTTCCAAACTCTTCCCTGTCCTTCTCGCTAAAATTCAACCTTCCATCACTCCCCCTCATGCATCTTCCTCCCTCATTTTCATTGATTTAATAAACCTAAACACCCTTTCTGGCTTCTCATCCACCCCACTCAGCCTCTCCACTCACAGATCTCGCAACCACCCTCTTTGCACGATTCTCCATCTTATTGTACCTGGCTTTCACTTGCTCCCTCCTATTATTACATAAAGCTTTGTGTGCCTCCTTCTTCCTTGCTATCGCATCCTTGTTTCAACACCACATATCACCTCAATCTCTCCTACCCTTCACCCTTCCACACACTTCGTCCCATGCCTTTAGCACCCCTTCTTTAAAAGACTTCCACAAATCCAGTGCATCAATGCTCACCAACTCCCCAAGTCTCTCCTCAAGCCTTGCTCTTGTTTCTTCTTCCTCCAGTTTCCACACCTTCTCCTCTCAACCGTTCCCTTTCTCACACACTTTTTGACTTCCCTCTTATCCAAGTCAGCAACCACCAACCTGTGCTGCAACTCACCTGGTTTTGTCTTCACATCTCTCAGATATTTTCTGTTTTTCCTGCCAACCAACACGAAATCAATCTCTGTCTCATTCCCTCCTGCACTGAAAGTCACCTGCCTTTTCTCTGTTTTCCTAAACCACTCACAACTCTTTCTCATCACAAAACACTAACAACATCCTTCCCTCTACATTTCTCTCCCCAATTCTGTTTCCTCCATGCATACCCTCAAAGCCCTGGATCTCCCAACATCTCCATTAAAGTCACCCATGCCCAAAACCAATTCATCTCCCTTACCTAAGTCCCACTCATTCACCATTTCATCAAAGAACCACTCCTTCTCAGTGATCCCTCTTCCACTTTGCGGACCCACAAATCACCCTCACCACTACTGTCATCCCTGTCACTCTTCCTCCTGACCTCCACCTCCTTCTCACAGACTTCTTCCTTCACCAAAAGTCCCACACCTCCTGTTCCCTTGCAATTTTCTGACTACCACAACTCGTACCTTCTTCCCTTGACCCCCACAAACCGTGCACCCTGGCTTTTCCACCTAATTTTCTGCACACATCCACCCTCCTCTTCCTCAATTCCCCTTCCACGCAAACTGTCCACATTCCAACTTCCCAACCTCACCCCAGGCCGTTGGCCATCATAAGGCAACCCAGAATGTAGGTTTGCAGCCTCACCCCAGCCTTTGGGCTGGCTGGTACCCATCCTCTTTTGCTATCATGAGGCTTTTTTGTAGCTGCATTTTCTATGGGGAGCATGCCCTTGTTTACTCCCAACCTCAGTTTCTAGACAAGAGTGGTCCCGAGACCAAGGCTTCTACCACGATTTTTAAGAAATGTGGTGGAAAACTAGAAGCTCACGAAGGCAAGGATGCTACTCCCTGAGACCCCCACGTATATATTTATATATTACATATACCCCCTCACTGCTTCTCTATGCTACACTGCCTTTCCCACTTCTCCACCTGCACACACACACTGTCTGACCATTTCACCTGCAAGTGACACTGCTCCCTCCTTAATTTGAAAACTGCTAAGCTTATCAAATGAGAGGAGAAGGAATTTTCTATCAGAAGAAGACAGATCAAGTTGGCCATGACCGGACACAACCAGAAGAAGGGAATTTTTATCTTGAAATATCAGAATACTGACAGCATCATGTTTTGTTGTTTTACTCTTCACTCACATTGCCATAAGTTTTTTTTTTTTAAACTCAACATGTATGTGTGTGTATATATATATACACACATATATATATATATGTATACATATACATATATATATATATATATAAATGATAAATGCTTAAATAGCAACCTTTTTGCATATTTATTTTTATACTTTTATTTTTTGCAACCTAGAAACTGCTGATGCTGGTGGTGGAGGTGGAGGTGAAGGTGGTGGTGAAGGTGGTGGTGGTGGTGGTGGTGCCGTCGACACTACTGGTGCTGCTCCTGGAGGCGGTAATGGTGGTGGTGGTGGCGGTGGTGGTGGTGGTGGTGGTGGTGGTGGTGATGGTGGCGGCGGTGGCGATGAACCGGGTTCTCCAGATTCAGATATGCCTGCTGACCATGCTGGTGGTGTTGGTAAGTACTTGGAAGTCTTTGGGTTGACTGAAGGAGTGTCGTGTGTCAGATTGGTGCCACAGATAGAAATCAAATAGTCGGCTTAATAATGGATGAGAGCTATTTTACTTGTCAGTGGAGTTTGGCAGAAGAGATGGAGAGAGAGAGATTAGAGCTGTTGAAATTGAGATGCAATAGACTTCATACTGGCATGTCAGTTGAATCTGTAATTATTAATCTGTCTCTGTAAGTTTAGGTTGGGGTGGGAAGAGTTGTGAGAAGCTGTGTTGAAAGACCATAGGATGACTGATGAGGACAAGTGTTTCTGCTGCAAATCAGAGAATCCCAGTTGGTGGGGATCGAGAGTATGATGCTTCAGGTTGTCAGATGAGGAAGACAGTGGAGAGCAAGAGAATGAAGAGGATCAGAATGGGAGGTTTCACGTAAGAAATAGGAAATGTTTCAAATAGAAACAAGTGTGGTCATAGAATAATGTCTGGGAGAGACGCTGAGGTTGAGAAATGAAATTGGTTGAATGGAATCAGCAAAGCGGTAGGATTGATGATGGTTAGTCAAGCAGCAGATGTGGTGATCAGACTAATTGTATTAGATTGGTAGTAAGTAGGGATTGTGGCAAAGAATGGCTATATATATATATATAGCATGTCAAATGGTTGCTTGCTTCACAATCACAAGGTCACATGTTCAATCCCTCTCAGTGATATCTTGGGCCAAGCTTTTTTATTTTTACTATTGTGTTCAGTCAAACCATATTTTAGGAGTGAAATTAGTAAGATGGAAGCTGTTTTAGATGGATTTCAAAGGTAAAGGGTGTCTTTGGAATTACCAGAAGAATCCGGCCAATTGAACAACTGAATCCTCGAAAGAAATCCATTGAGTATAATGTCAATGACTGGTGGAGCTACAGCATGGTTCTGTGGATGGGAGGGTGAAAACAGGGACCATAGTTCTAAAGAAACAGCTGCAAGAGAAGCTTCTCAGGTCTGGACAAAGTATTTGACTGCAGTTGGATTGGTAGGGAATAAATTGAAGAGAAATGGGTCATGGGGGCAAGGGTGGGGAGGGGGGCTGGCAACAGATTTAGGGTACAAACAAGTCTCCACTAAGGATCTACTTCCAGCCCTTTTAAAATCTTGGCTAATATGGTATGTATGTAGTAGTTGGTGGTGGTGACAGGAAGATTCCTGCCTTTATAGCATTTCTTCAGGTTTCGTTTGAACCAGAAGAGATTTTCTATTGGGAAGTGCTGCAGCTGGTCTTGATTTATCTCTTAACGAGGGAAGGTCATTTGATCAACTATTGCATGGGTGGGTGGGTGGGGTTGTAAATGTTGCAACTGCTTCACTATCAATTAGATGCTAATCACTGCAGAAGTGAAGAGTGTCAACCCAACACAGTTTGGGCTGACTGAAACAATCTGTGGGTGTAGCTATTAGCTTGGGGTCTGTGGTCAGATGTTCCCTCTTCCTCTCTATGTAGCAGTCTGTGTGTGTGTGTGTGTAGTATCTGCGTATGTCTGTCAGTGTTTGTATGTTAACGTATTCTTAGAGATTTGTAATGATATAAAAATAAACGCAAACTTGTCTTATTGCAGAGGCAACAACTCTTGGCGGAGACGATTCCAGTAAGTTGTCTTTTTGTCTAAAATATTTCGAGAGAGAGAGAGAGAGAGAGAGAGTAATGTATGGGAGTGTGTGGTGTGCCAACAGATTCAATAAGAATCTAGCAATTGTCAGTGACATCAGGTCCCGTAAATACACAGAGCAATATTTCTTGAAGCATAAGGATCAACAAATACCTATTTATGACTATAACTTTTATCAGTGAATATTATGAGGTCCCTTTATTCAACACATCCAGTGTTGGTGCCTCAAGAAAACAAAACCAGTAGACTCTGTAAAAATGGATGGTAATAAGGGTATCCAAGCCAAATAGCATCAGCTGATTGGGAGCAGTTACTCATCCAACCCATGCCAGCATGGAAAGCATCCATAAAATTTATAGATTTGTGAAAACAAGGTGTGAAATATGTCAACTGATGGAAAATTTTCTTTGCTGCTCAACTGGTACAACTCTCAAGAACTGTAGTTTCTTGTCCATAAATCTATTCTGATTTATTCAAAATTACATTTTTATGCAGTTATAAATTATTTTTTTACTGAGGCTTGTGCTGGCATTAGGAAGGGCATCCAGCCATAGAAACCCTGCCAAATTAGAGTGGAATCTGGTGCAGCCACTACCACCCACCAGCCCTGGTCAAACTGACCAACCCACATGGACAATGGATGTTAAATGAGGACGATGGTGATGACATAGCCAAATATATATATACAGATAAAATATGTGTGACCCCACATTACTACAGGTTCAGTCCTCCAGTTTGGCACTTTGGACAAGTGCCCCTAACTATATTCCCAGGCTGACCAAAGTGCATTTGGTAAATAGACACTAAATGAAGCCCATTTTATATATATATATATATACATATATATACACACACATATACATATATATATACATACATATATACATACATATATATATATATATATATACATACATAAATATATATATACACACATATATATATATATGTATTATTTATTTATATATTTTATCTAGTTTCAACTCACGAGCTGTGGCCATGCTGGGGCACCACCATTTGGTGTTGCTACATAATTTTACTTCACGAATGCTTTTTAGCAACTGTCATTTGCTGTATGAGAGAGTTCGATGCAGCTGCCCTCATCTGCACCTCCTGCCGTGAAGTTGGTTCATCCGGGACACCTGACAGGAAGAGATCCAGTCCTACTTTAAAGACATCCACATCCACCCCATGCAGGTCCCTCAGGTTCTTCGGGAGGATATTGAAGAGCTGTGGGCCTCTGAAGCCCAGGCTATCACAGTATCTTGTCCTACATCTTGATGGCAAATTTGGAGTCCTTGGCACCACGTAGTGGCGCCCAGTTCTGGCATTTGTGTAACTCTCGATGCCAAAGTTTGGGACAAGTCCTTCCAGGATCTTCCAGATGTATATTATGGCATATCTTTCTCGCCTTCGCTCCAAGGAATAGAGTTTTAATCTCTTGAGTCTTTCCCAGTAGCTTATATGCTGCGCAGAGGCTATCTTCTTCGTGTAGCTTCGTTGGATCGCCTCAAGTTCTGTGATTAACTTGATACTGGATGGTGACCATAGCTGAGAGCAATAGTCAAAGTGGCTTAGGACAAATGTCCTCCAGAGGACCATCATGGTTTCTTGGTCTCTTGTTCTAAGAATCCATCCGGCCAGCCGTCTACATTTCATTGCCAATTTAGCAACATGTACACGAAAGGTTGCGTCATCACTCATGTAAATATCCAGGTCACGCACTGATTGTGCCTCTGGGATTGCAATCCCTCCAGGTCCAGTGTATTCATTGAGTATTGCATTTAGTTTTGCATGCTGATAGCGTAAAGCTTGAAACTTTTCAGTATTGAACTGCATGCTATTCTTTTCAGCCCACTTGTATATTTTGTCCAGCTCACATTGCAGGCGTTTAGTGTCTTCAGGGTTCTGTACTGCCTGTGAAACTTTTGTATCATCTGCATAACTTGTGATCGTGGCTGAGGGCATGTCTGAGAGGGCCATTATGAACAGTAGTGGTCCCAAAACAGTGCCCTGCGGAACACCGCTCACTATTTGCATGTTAATGGAAGTGGCCCCATTGGCTACTACCACCTGACTTCTATCCTTCAGAAAGTCATGAAGCCATTCTCCCAATTTTCCAACTATGCCAAGATCACGCAGTTTGTGACATATCATTCCATGATCGACTTTATCAAAGGCCTTTGCAAAGTTGAGATATATCACTTCCACATTTGAGTGGTTGAGCAGTCGTTTCAGCACCCAGTCATAGTGTTGTAGGAGCTGAGTTAAGCAGCTTCTTCCTGGTCGGAAACCATGATGGGTGTCAGGCAGCAAGTCATTTTCTTCAAGGAAGGTGATTAGTTTCCTTCTATTCGTTCCACGACCTTGCTGATGTGTGAGGTCAGAGAGATAGGTCTGTAGTTCTTGGTCTTCGCTCTGCTACCTCCTTTATGAATAGGGCATATTTTACCATCCTTCAGTTTTCTTGGAAGTTTGCCAGCTGCAAGGAAGCTCTGAAAGAGAGACTGCAGTGGTCTTGCTAGGACTCTCTTACATACTTTTAGAAGGATTGCCGGGAATCCATCGGGGCCAGTAGCTGAGTTTGTTTTCATTTCATCTATAGCCTTTATTACATCGTCTTCCTTTATATTGATGTAATCAATCATCGCTGCCTCTGATTTTATATCTGCAGTGGTAAAGAAGTCAGTTGGATTGCTGATTTGGAAATGCCCAAGGGGTGGAGTGAAAACACTCTTGAATTGCTCATTTAGTATTTCACTTACCCTCATTGGATTTCCTGTGAGTGTGCCATCCTTTTCAAGGAGTGGCCCTATCCTACAGTGCACCGTAGCTGTTTCTTTGGCATACCTGTAGAAAGCTCTGGGGTTAGATTTTATGTTGTCTATAGCCCAGGCTTCTTTGTCTGCTCTTTCCTTTTCATGGGAGAGTTGCAGACATTTTTTGATTTCCAACAGTTTTATTTTTAGGCGGAACTTTTCACTGCTTTCAATCTGTTTGTTTAGGCGATTTGAAACTTTTGTACGCCATCTCATTAGAATTTTCCTCTCTCTGGGGATTTCGTTCTTGTGTACAGTGGCCTTTCTCTCTGGGACACATTAGTAGCATATGGCTTGCATTACAGACATGAATTGTTGAAGTTTCATGTCGATGTCTGGTGAGGAGAGACATTCAGGCCAGTTTTGTTTGAGGATCTCTTTCTCAATTTGTTTCCAGTTTGCCTTATGGAAGTTCAAGCTGGAAAGATTCTGAGAGTTTCTTGTAGGCTGCATGTCCATGCTTTCCTTTGGCCCGTACATGGTCAGCTCTACCATGTTGTGATCCGAGAGTAGTGTTGGTGTCACTTTCACATTATGGATGAGATCCATATTATTTGTGAAGCAGAGATCCAGTATGTTACCTGCCCTGGTTGGTTGGAGTATTACTTGCTCCATGTACTGGGTGTTGATGAGGTTCAGGAGGGACCTCGCCTGTCCCCGTTCACATCGTGTCATTCCTGGGAGAGAAAGGCCCTCGGGCCATCTGACGTTGGGTAGATTGAAGTCTCCCATAAGAAGTACACTTATGTGTTGTTCTAATGTGACTAGAACTTCTATTTTTATAAGGCAGTCTTCAAACTTGCCTACATGATTTGGGACATCTGGAGGGCGATATGTAGCACACACAACTACACCAAGTTGCTTTATATGTACAATTAGTGTGTCACACACCGAGTTTGAGTATGACAAAAGGACCTGGAGTGTGAGGTCCTCGCAGATGTACATAGCAACTCCACCATGACTCCTTTCTCTTCTGTCGGTCCGTAATACAACATACTGTGGTATGTGTAATTCCGCATCTGCTATGTCCGGTTTCAGGTGTGTTTCCGTAAGTGCTATGCATAAGGCTTGATTGCATGCAACAAAGTCTCTCAAGAACGGGATTTTTGTCCTGTTACTGAGTGTTAGCAGTCCTCTGATGTTCAGTAGGAGCATCGAGGTGATGTATGTGTTGTTGCCGGTGGTGTCCACCTTGAGTCTATTTGCTGTGGTGGTCTTGTGTATACATATACATATATATACACATACAACTAAAAATAAGGGTGTCTGAGAGACACCACCATGCCGAAATAGCAGTCAAATCCTTGACTCTAAAAACCACGTTAAATGTTCATATTGCACCATGATATAAGACGGAGGAACAAAATAGACGAGCAAAAAGATAATTACTGAATAATTCAACATCCTGGATTTCTAGCTTTGCTTTAGTTGTAAAAAAATTATTACCTTTGTTGGTATTTCTCCCATGCTGGCCACTTGATAATATCGATATTTAAATATCGATATTATCCTTATTTATAAATATATATACATATATAAATATACACATATATCATCATCATCATCATCGTTTAACGTCCGTTCTCCATGCTAGCATGGGTTGGACGGTTCGACCGGGGATCTGGGAAACCAGAAGGCTGCACCATGCTCCAGTCTTATCTGGCAGTGTTTCTACAGATGGATGCCCTTCCTAACGCCAACCACTCCGTGAGTGTAGTGGGTGCTTTTTATGTGCCACCTGCACAGGTGCCAGGTGAGGCTGGCAATGGCCACGGTCGGATTGGTGTATTTTATGTGCCACCGGCACGGAAGCCAGTCGAGGCGGTGCTGGCATCGGCCACGAGTCGGATAGTGCTTTTTACGTACCACCAGACCAGGGATCCTGGCTGGTTCAATTCGATTTCGCTTGCCCCAACATGTCTTCACAAGCAAAGGGGGTTGGCATGGGTGCCTGTCGTATATATATATATATATATATACATATGTATATATACACACGTAAAAAGCACCCACTACACTCACGGAGTGGTTGGCGTTAGGAAGGGCATCCAGCTGTAGAACATTGCCAGACAAGACTGGAGCCTGGTGCAGCCTTCTGGCTTCCCAGAACCCCGGTCGAACCGTCCAACCCATGCTAGCATGGAGAACGGACGTTAAACGATGATGATGATGATGATGATGACACACACACATATATATATATACACACATATATATATATATACATATATATATACACACACACACACATATATACATATATATATACACACACACACACATATATACATATACACATATATAAATATATACATACACATATATATATATGGTGAACTGGCACAAGCATTAGTATGCTGGGCAAGATGCTTATTGGCATTCTGCCTGTCTTTATGTTCTGAGTTCAAATTCCACCAAGGTTAGCATTGCCTTTCATCCTTTTGGGGTCAATAAAACAAGTACCAGCTGAACACTGGGTTGGATGTAATTGCCTTCGCCCTCCCCACAACTTGCTGGCTCTGGGCCAAAGTTTGAAAGTCAATCAATACACTCTGTATATTCAATTTTCTATTTACAATAAACTGGCAAGCTTATATTATTATAGCTGATGTTTGCAAGCAATCTTTCAGGCCCAAATATTCAACGTGGATGATCTTTGAAATGTGTGTGTCTGATATGACATCACCTGATGGTTGTAAATGAATGACCCTGACATAAACAGTGTCATTTATTTCCAATATTCTACAATGGGGAAATATTACCTTTCTTGGAAACAGGTTGATTGCAGGAAAGGGATCTGCCTCAGTAAATTCCATTTGACCCCACATTGAAAAGTAGATGTTAAAATGATATCACACACACACACACACACACATATATACATATATATATACACACACACACACATATATACATATACACATATATAAATATATACATACACATATATATATATGGTGAACTGGCACAAGCATTAGTATGCTGGGCAAGATGCTTATTGGCATTCTGCCTGTCTTTATGTTCTGAGTTCAAATTCCACCAAGGTTAGCATTGCCTTTCATCCTTTTGGGGTCAATAAAACAAGTACCAGCTGAACACTGGGTTGGATGTAATTGCCTTCGCCCTCCCCACAACTTGCTGGCTCTGGGCCAAAGTTTGAAAGTCAATCAATACACTCTGTATATTCAATTTTCTATTTACAATAAACTGGCAAGCTTATATTATTATAGCTGATGTTTGCAAGCAATCTTTCAGGCCCAAATATTCAACGTGGATGATCTTTGAAATGTGTGTGTCTGATATGACATCACCTGATGGTTGTAAATGAATGACCCTGACATAAACAGTGTCATTTATTTCCAATATTCTACAATGGGGAAATATTACCTTTCTTGGAAACAGGTTGATTGCAGGAAAGGGATCTGCCTCAGTAAATTCCATTTGACCCCACATTGAAAAGTAGATGTTAAAATGATATCACACACACACACACACACATATATATATATATATATATATTCACGTGATCACGTGACCGACCAGACCATCAGATGTTGTTACACATCGCTGGTCACAATGCATTCGCATTGTTTTAGCCTTCGAATGACGCCCCCCCGCTGGCTAAGCGAGCAGGCCAACAGAAGAAAGAGTGGTGAAAGAGTACAGCAGGGATCACCACCCCCTGCCGGAGCCTCGTGGAGCTTTAAGGTGTTTTCGCTCAAACACACACAACGCCCGGTCTGGGAATCGAAACCGCGATCCTGCGACCGCGAGTCCGCTGCCCTAACCACTAGGCCATTGCACCTCCAATATATATGGCTGTGTGGTAAGTAGCTTGTTTACCAACCACATGGTTCCGGGTTCAGTCCCACTGCATGGCACCTTGGGCAAATGTCTTCTACTATAGCCTCGGGCCGACCAAAGCCTTGTGAGTGGATTTGGTAGACGGAAACTGAAAGAAGCCTGTCGTATATATGTATATATATATATGTGTGTGTGTTTGTCCCCCTAGCATTGCTTGACAACCGATGCTGGTGTGTTTATGTCCCCGTCACTTAGCGGTTCGGCAAAAGAGACCGATAGAATAAGTACTGGGCTTACAAAGAATAAGTCCCGGGGTCGAGTTGCTCGATTAAAGGCGGTGCTCCAGCATGGCCGCAGTCAAATGACTGAAACAAGTAAAAGAGAAAAGAGTAATATATATAGAGTCAATCCAAACAAGAAAAAGCAAAAATGTGAGGACGGGGTGCAAGTCCTGTTATTGGACGCTCAAGAAAAGAAAGAGGAATTCACATTTTGAGTGGAGCTCTTCATCAGAAATATAGAAAACGTCCAAAGACAGAGAAAGAAAATCACCAATGATAGGCACAGAGTAGGGGTCATTGGTGGAGATAAAGTGGAAGGGTCCGGCAGAAATTGTAATGATTTCTGCAATGAAGGTGTAGAGTGGCGAAATCGGAATGAAGAGGAAGAGTAATCTGGAGATAGATTCCAGGAATTAGGTCCTCCAGAGTCAGTCGGAAGGCCGGGGTCCGTGTGAACGTGTAG
Source organism: Octopus sinensis (assembly GCF_006345805.1). Classification (NCBI taxonomy): domain Eukaryota; kingdom Metazoa; phylum Mollusca; class Cephalopoda; order Octopoda; family Octopodidae; genus Octopus; species Octopus sinensis. The sequence goes on from NC_043014.1 coordinate 761,461, forward strand.
TCAATCCAAACAAGAACAAGGAAGAGAAAAGGACGTGAGGATGTGGTGCAAGTGTTGTGTTACTTGGACGCTCAGGAAAGGAAATAAATGGAAAAAAGCTATTTTGAAAAATTACTTTGGTAGCAGACTTAAAAAATAGTGTGTCTTTGAAAACTGCTTAAGAGCCATGAAGACTTTCTGAATGACAAAAGGATTCTGTTGTAAGCAGCAGAATTTATTCCAAACCAGAATATCTCTCTCCTTTGATGCCTTCTTTGATGCCTCTTCTTCGGCAATGGCTGTTATGGTCAGGCATTTTCTTCTTATACAACCAATACCTTGTTTGTGGGACTGACAGACAGAAACTATATGGAAGCCCATCAGTCTATCATTTCCATATTTATCCTACAGCAGCACCCAATTAATAACCATCCCCTAAAATTACTCTGGAAGATGGGGATAAGGAGCAGGGGCCAGAAGAAATGGCAGAGGAGCTTTTTTTGAGGCAACCAAAAACGTTTCACCTAAAAAGAACTTAAAGGATATAAGATTCCGTTGAATTAGGGGCTTGAATTGAAGCACCTTATTACTAGGTCACTATAATCTGCACACCCAAACAATATTAATTGAAAATTGAATATCAAGACTCCATGCAGGGGCGTTTGTACCTGATATTCCTGCCAGGTGTGCAGACACTGCAACGCAGCTGAGTGAAGATACCTGCTCTTGGTCATTCAGACAGGTACTTTTTTTATAAAGGTACTTTCTGTAGTGTTTCTGAAATGCAAATTCGAAAATTAGGTGAACAGAATATAAATGAGTAACAAAGGTGTGTACAGGTGTCAATACATTTTGGCCGTTTCAAGCAGCTCCGTTTAATTGATTAATGAAGAATTACATCAATTTGAAAGAAACTGTTCTCGTCAGATGACCACATAGACTTAAAACATAAAGATAAAAGAAAAGAAAAAGTTATAGCCTTTGTTTGAAGCCTATGCAGTCATCTGTACATCTTTGTGGCTCATTTATATTCTATATACATATGCATACACACACACACTGTATCTGTGTGTGTAGTCTCAATTTATATGACCCACCTTAGCTACATTTTTCTATAAAGAAGGCAATATTGAAATGACTGGATAAAAAATAGAACTGAACTGATTTTTGTTAATTTGATATATTTATGTTTTTTTTTTATTATTTATTTCAGCATCAACTGGCTCCAGTGACGGTAAGTGACCACTAAATTTTGATTGAATCCCAGTTAAGGCAGAGTAGTGGGCCACATTCCACACAGGGGATAAGTGTTAAAGGCTGTACAGAACTGCAGTTAAAAGTGGTCCAGAAGAGCTGAAGGAATGAACAGTGTCCAGCGAATTAACCACTGTTCACTTCAAACTCTGTTAACCACTGTTCACTTCAAACTCTGTTAACCACCGTCCACTTCAAACTCTGTTAACCACTGTTCACTTCAAACTCTGTTAACCACTGTTCACTTCAAACTCTGTTAACCACTGTTCACTTCAAACTCTGTTAACCACTGTTCACTTCAAACTCTGTTAACCACTGTTCACTTCAAACTCTGTTAACCACTGTTCACTTCAAACTATGTTAACCACTGTTCACTTCAAACTCTGTTAACCACTGTTCACTTCAAACTATGTTAACCACTGTTCACTTCAAACTATGTTAACCACTGTTCACTTCAAACTCTGTTAACCATTGTTCATTCACATGTAAATGTTAAAACAGAAGGAATTATTAGAAATATTATTTTGATTGTGCTGTTAACTTTTGAGAGAAAAGAAGTGAATTTTAGGCTAATAATAGTTGTAACCCTGGAAATATAGTAAGTGGTAATAATAATTGTAACCAAGTGGTCACAAGTTCAAAACTTACTCCTGCTGTTGTGTTAAATGCTAAGGAATAATATTAACTCTTCTTGTCTGAGTTTACATGAATGACAATGGGTTTGATTATGCCTTAATGGTTGAGTGAGTTGCATTACTTTACTGATAACTTTAAAATATATGTAAGGGTAAGCAAAGCTTTTGAAGGCTTGTTGCAACCAGTTTCAGAATTGAGGTCCTGAAGAGATTTTAGTTTATACAAAAATGGTAATCCCTTCAAGAGTTTACAGGTAGACTTTGGTGTTAGCAATTCCACTTGAGGGATCACCTAAACCCACCAAAATGTACAACAAGTTACAAATTAGAAGTTTTTTTCTTTTGTAGAAATGTGTTTTACGATGGAGACTAATTGAAGGTGTTTCTTTTTGTTTCTTTATTTCAGCTGCTAATTCTCTACTGATGGTGTGCAGTACAGGGTTGATTATGATGAACATCATTCAGACATGGCTCAACTGATCCTGTTTCCCTGGTACTCTTCACTGAAATTTAAATATTTCTAGTTTATACCTTATGGAAAAATTCTAAATTATTAAAACATTTCAAAATCAAGTATTTCAGATTTTATATTAATGACTTTCTAAATAACTGGTTGAATATTTTGTAATACTATTTTGTGGAAAATAAAGACAATAGATTCTCTTGGAATTGGTTCCATGGCTGTGAGGTAATTGTGATTTGACTGCTAACATGGTCATGGGCCATAAACACTTGCAGGATAGTTTAGTCTTCAATATGAAGGACATCCAACTGTAAAAATCTATGCAAATGTCAAAATTTGCATAACCATCCAACCCATTACATTCTAGAAAAAAACAATTATGATAATAATGAAAGTAATGTTTTTCTAATATAAAGTCTTGTAAGAATGTCACTTGTCCTCATTCTCTAAAGTTGAGAGGAGATGCTGCTAGAATCTGTCTGTGATGTCTTTAAATCTTGCCACAGGAGTTTGTTTCAAGACTTTAAAGCAGCCATTGTGTGTTTGCCTCCTCAACTAATTCCTCACCAGGAATGGTTTCCATCTGGTCAACATTTAAGAACATGGGCCCATGTTTTTGATCCAAGAAAACCATTTTGTCTCAAAATCTTCTGTTGATAAACTTTCAGGATTTTCCTGTAAAAAGTAAATAAAAGATACAACTGTATGTTTGGAGTACATGTTGGATGTGAGTACGTAGAGAGTATTTGTTAGATGAGAGTACAGATGATAGAAGTGCTGTAATGGTTATGTGTTATGTTATTTGATGTTCGGAGGAGAAATGTTGATGTCTTTTGTGGTTACAGAGTGAGTAAGTCTGTTCAAATGACTACTTAATATATATATTTGTTTATTTGAAGCCTCACAATGTCGCTACTCTGAGTTTTCCATTTTTTATTCTTCACATTATTTTCTTCGCAGTGAAGAACGGAAATGAAAAACGTGACGAAGTGAAATCCCAGCTTGGAATCCATGAATAAACTCTGCTACATATTTTGAGTCAGTTTCTTCTCTCATTTGTAACTCTCAACACCTACAACACACACATATATATAGACATATATATATATATATACAATCACATATATACAAATATGCACATGCATATTTATATATTTACACATTTGTACACGCGCGCACATATATATGGCTGTATGGTTTTGGGTTCAGTTCCTCTGGTATCTTTGGTAACCATCTTCTACAAACAGTAATGTTTGTTTGCAATCTTCTACACAAGGAGGAAAACATTATTTGATGAAGGTTGGTGACAGAAAGAGCACCCAGCTGCAGAACATCTGCTTTCATGAATCCTGTTTAATCAATGTAAACATGGAAAGATAGACATTACAACAATGATGATGATGATGATGATCACACATACAAACAATATATGTGTGATGATGATGATGATGGCTGCAACAAGATTTCAAGTAATGCCATTGCTCTCTTAAAACAGCCCAGATGTGGTCTTTTTGTCCTTTTAGACTCCTACACTTTTTTCGTACAGACGTGGCAATGATGGGCACCTCTTGCAGCAGGTGTTCATAGTTACCACCTTCACTGACACATTGAAATTCATTGAGTGTTTGCTTTTTTTTCTTTGGCTATGGTCAGCCATTGGATGTAACACACAGCAAAGGTGTCAAAAGTCAAGGTGAGAAAAGGCCTTGCACAGAGCTGATTCCATTTGCCTAAAAAGAACTAATCTACTTCATTCAATGCAAGTTGCAGGTGTTACATCAGAGTTTGCTTCTCCTGAGAGATGTTGAAAGATGAGGGGTTTCTCAGTGGTCATCACTGAGTTTGTGTCCTTTGACAAGTTTTGTTTTTCATATTGCAGGGTCTTCGACTAAAGGCCAGTTTCATCGCTGTCAGCCTCGACTAGCTTCCATGTGTGTGTAGCATTTAAAGCAGCCACATCTGGCCCAAACATGTTCAAACCAGTCAGATCCAGTCTCTCACACCTACTCTATAATGGCATTGTAAAGATGACATCAAAATCTTAAAAACTTTTGAGATAATCCAGGATTAAATGAAAACAATAAGCTTCACACCTTTGACAGAATAATCCGAGGAAGACGATGAAAGTTGAATTGTCCTCCACCGGTCAATGATTTATGAGTGGATAACAAAAGCAGAGCCAGGCTGCACCACCAGCCTCTTGACCGGCCAATTACAGCCAGAAATACAAGTTTTAACATCTTGCTTAGCGATTCTCTTGTCCAAAATATAAGAAATTTGAAAAATTAAATTTTTGGTTCTCTATTTGAGAGAATCAAACATTTTCCACACAAAATATATTTGTGAAACAGGAGTAGGTTCTTTGATTCTTGTATGTGTTTCAGCCAGGTGGCTGTGGTCATGCTGGAGCACCAGTTTGTATTCTGGCAAATATGGTCATTGGTCCTACTATGGCTAACTGGAATTTATAAATACACTCAATATCTGCTTTACCATGTACACACGTTTCACACACGTTTATAATTCTAAGAGAAGAATCATCTAGCACCTTGGCCTTTAGAGACTCTTTCAATATCAATCCATGTGCATTATTATAGACTGAGGCCGACTTCAGGAGTCAATAAAATAAGTACCAGTCAGATACTGGGGCTGATGCAATCGACTGGTCCCTTGTCCTTACAAAAGTATTTCCGGCCTTGTGCTTATAGAAGAAAGGGGGCTGGGAGATGAGTGAAGCTAAGTAAAATCATCCAGAAATAGATAAGCGAGTCTCTATAATAGAATTCTGTTTGGCCATAGTGATACCACAATAGTCATGCATTCATATAAAAAGATTAACCGTCTGACCTGTTGTTGATTAACCAATTTGTCGTCTGATGCCGGCAATTCTGTGTTGTAACCGAGATCTTGAGACACAACCTGGAGAAGAAAATATAGAACATGATGAATAATGAGAGATTAAAGATTAATCAGTTACAACCAAAAAAGCAGACATTTTAAGGGTCAGTTTCAGGATATGATGTGAAGGATTTGAACCTAGAATGTGGAGGGTTACTCAACTTGCTGGTGCCAGGAGAAAATGCAACAAGCATGCTGTAAAATGGTTTGTGACAGGAAGAGCCTCCTGCCAAATGATGAGTAGTTCTAAGAAATGGTCCCATACCAGCATAAAAAGCAGACATGATGCTGATGGTGATGATGACCAATCAGGCTGTATTGTCCCCCTCTGTGTTTGGGCCCTTGTGGCTAATAAAGAAATTGGATGTAAAAGAAAATGTTCAAAGAAAGATGGTTGCGAAGGTGCTGGGAATGAAAGATTCCTCGTGAACATGTCATAAGTCTGGATACAAAGGTTCCAGTAGAAGAATGGGGCCCGTGGGGTCAGAGGGTAACCCATCTCTCTGCCCCATCTCATGTTTCTATTTTGTCCTTGTATCTCATTCGATTTCGTTATATTTTGTAAAATTTTAAAAGTCATATAATCATTGTGTGTCTGACCCCAATCAGGCTGTATTGTCCCCATCTATATTTGGGCCCTTGTGGCTAATAAAGAAACTGGATGTAAAGTGAACATCAATGGGATGGAAACGGCAACCTACAGCTTTGATAATGTAGCTTCAGAGTGGGGTCAGGGTTAAAATAAGAGGTGAAGAGATCGAGAGGCAGGAACGTCTTGATACTACGGGGCTCCACTGCTGGACTCTGCATCAAAACCCTTCAGTTTCTCCCTCCACAGAAACTGAATCCTAGTCTTTGAAAACATCAATGATCCTCATAAAAGACGAGGTGTGTAGTGAAACTGCAGTAGATAAGGCTGGAGGTATCGTGAAATAAGTATTTTTTTGGTCCCATGGTCTAGTTTCAAGAAGATGGCCATGTCAGTTCCATTTCTCAGAAAGAGCAATCATCTACTCCTGCCATAAATCCTCCTCTTCCAAAAAGTTGAGGGATCTACCAAAAGGGAAAGTCTCTGTCCTTGTGCCTTTCAACCTCATCCATCAGACAACCTTTTGCAATTGCCACCAGGCAAAAACTGCCTTACCATCCCATGGAGGGGGCGATCATCACCATGGACTTGCTTGATAGATCTGTCTCAAATGCAACAGCAGCTGTAAAACAAAACCCAGCAATGCTCAAACACTGAACAAGCGCTTACAGAACAGTTTTGTTGCTCTATGCGCATCTCGGACAAGCACATCCGTGCCGATAGAATTTGGCTTGAATCGGAAGCACTACCAGGCCAAAGACATCAGGAAGTTACCCCGTGATGGTCCCTGACCAGAAAATCCTCTCAAGTGCACGCTTTGGGCACTCACAGTCTGTGTGTTGCAAATGTGCGGGTACAACAAACACCAAAAATGCTCAGACAATAGGCTCCCTCAAATGCTCAGGGGGTTGTTAGAAGTAGTAGATAGCTTCTGTTACCTAGGAGACCGAGTTAGCAGTGGTGGAAGAAGTTCTGAGAGTGTAATTAAGGCATAATAACAGGCTGGGCAAAGTTCAAGGAGCTTCGACTTTTGTTGGTAAGTAAAGGCCTCTCCCTCAGTGAAAGGTAAATTGTATGATGCCTGTGTCTGTACATGTTACATGTTACATGACAGTGAAGCTTGGGCTCTGACTCCAGAGGACTTGCGAAGGCTTGAAAGAAATGAAGCTAGCATGTTCTGCTGGATGGATAATGTCAGTGTGGATGCAAGACAGAGCGTAAATGATTTAAGAGGAAAGCTGGGTATAAGAAGCATCAGATGTTGCGTGCAAGAGAGAAGAGTGTGCTGGTTTGGTCATGCAGTATGTATGGATGAGGACAGCTGCAGAAAGAAGTGCCAAGCCCTAATTGTGAAGGGAACCTGTGGAAGGGGTTGATCTATGAAGTGGTGAGAAAGAATCCTCAGACGCTGGGCCTCACTAAGGGACTGGGAGATAATGGCAATTCCTTGTACTTGATCCCCGTCTTCCACGCTTACAGAGGCTCGGCCTTTCAGTTGCTGGTGCCATTTCAAAAGCACCCGTGCCAGTGGCACATAAAAATGGCCCCACACTAAGTGGTTGACGTTAGGAAGGACATCCAGCCATAGAAAACATGTCAAACCATCCAACCCATGCCAACATGGAAAGCGGATGTCAAACGATGAAGACTGGGGCATCCACTGATCCCTTTTACTCGATTGTGGGGGCTGCAAGTGCCTGATGATACTCAGGGGGCCAGTCTCAATCTTTCCTTCATCCAAGACTGCAGATTTGTCACAGGAACGAACCCCACACACATCTGGCATGGAGGAATCACTGCAGGGGCCACAACTCGAATGCATGTCTATGCATCAGAGGTGACAGTGTGCCTCAATGCAGAGGATGTTGACTGACGACTGGAACGTGTCCTTCCCACAGGAGAATAAGTAACAGACGTTCCAAGTGGTGGCCAACACAAGGCATGACGGTCAGGCGATAGAATTCTAATGAAAGCAATGTAGGCATTAAAAATAAAATAGGAAACCTGTCCCTACAAGAGATTTAGAAAACAATGCTGACCGGCACTGGACACCTTAAGAAGGAATCATCATCATCATCATCACCAGCTGACAAAAACCATTTAATGTCATGTTTATGTCGTCATGGTGACAGCTGATTGTTAAATGTGCATCTTAGGAATCAGGATGACACTTGGCAAGATGTGGGGAAATGAAGGATTCAAAGGATCTTTGATAACAAGAATAATCCTTTCTTCTATAGACACAGGGCCTGAAATATTTTTGTGGGGACAGAGAACGAGTCAATTGCATGAAACCCAGGGTCTGATTGGTACTTATTTTACTGACCCCGAAAAGATGAAAGGCAAAAATCAACCTTGCTGGAAATTGAACTCAGAATGCAAAGACAGACAAAATACTTCAAAGCATTTTGTCTGATGTGCCAACAATTCTGCCAGCTTCCACCTTACGCAACGGTAATAAAATATTGACCAACCTCTTTGATTGTAGTCGTGATTGATTTGCCAATCTGGAATTGTTCAATTGCTGAATTGACCTGGAAATGAAAGAAATATTTGAAACGAAATTTAAAATTTTTAAATTTACAATTTGTCATTTGTTATCCTCTCGTAACATCTTCTGGTTCAATGGGAGGACAAAGGGACAAAGGGAGCTGTTGCATTTTGTGGCAGTGGGGTTCAAACCAGTAGAGAGAGAGAAGGAAGAGCATCCGGGTGTAAAAACTCCCAACCAGAAAAACAAACATTAACCCTTTCGTTACCAAACCGCCCAAAGCCGCCCGAAAAAAATTTTGGTTAATGTGACCAAACCCGTCCGAATTTACCTATTCATATTTAAATGAGAATATCAGAGCAAATCTCTTTAGTACATTCGTGAAAACACGTGATTATGCTTCGTAAACAGTTCATCTACAGTTTTGTACAAAGATCGACGTGTAATTTTAATTCCCTGAATTTTGGGAGATTTTTTTCCACATTTTTTTCGGCATCGATTTTTCTTCAACTTTGAAAATAGATAGGAATTTCATGTTATCAAGCATTGATTCCGAATTGGAAAATTTGTGAAACAAATACTGGGTACTGTTGTGGATTTAGTTTTTATACAGGGAAACTAATGTTAGTCAGCATGGCTTAGGGTATGATGTGGTCTGGAAGTTATTGTTTGAAGCGATCAATGCGGAAACAAACTTACGCAGAATGTAAACAAACACAAAATGGGGGTTCAAATTTCGGAAAATTTGTGAAGCAAATACTGAGTACTGTTGTGGATTTAGTTTTTATACAGGGAAAATAATGTTAGTCAGCATGGCCTAGGGAACAATGTGGTCTGGAATTTATCACTTCCATACCATAACCAGGGCTGTATATTATTTTTTGATCGATTTCTTTAGGTCGGTCAAACTTGCGGTGGATTCCAATATTACAGTTTATTCCACCTTTATGGTACACCTGTTGTGCATTAAATTCAACTGATGATATAGTGATGTGCACAATTCTTCTTTATCAAAATTTTGTTGCATACCCATTTGAATATTAGCTGATGATTCATTTTCCATGGTGATGTTTAAACAAAATTTTAATATTTACCTGTAATTAAAGTCACTTTAAAAGTTATGCAATAGAATTGATTAAGAACCCTTTCTTTAATTATGTTCCAAATATCACATTAATATGTTGATAAGTAAAAAAGTTACAGTTATTTAATGAAACAAGCCTAGATTCATGATTATTTTAGAATTTAATTGAAACTCATGAGGGGTGTATTTTGGTCGGAAATATAGTAACGAAAGGGTTCAACCAGACAAAGGATGTCGGTCTAAATTCTGAGGAATTTCACCAGAAAACACAGAATATTTTTTGGAAAAACAAGAAAACATGCATCGTCTTTAAAACAAAATGTAATATTTTGGGGAGACGGAAGAATTGCAGGCACAGAATTGAGAAACGGGGAAAAGCTTAAAATATTTGACTTACCTTGTTAAATAATGTTTTATGGCGTTTCTTAACAAAAGATGAAGTTGTCTTCAGGGTGTGCATCAGTAAGGAGCTGACGGAAGGGAAAATGTGAAATAAATTTATGTTGTTTCCAGTTTAGAAATTAAAACAAAACCCAAAAGTTTTCAACATTTCAATGATGACAATTGATACTCATGATTCTACGACTGATATTGCTGCTGCTGCTACTACTACTACTAATAATAATAATGGTTTCAAATTTTGCCACAAGGGCAGCAAATTTGAGGGAAGGGATGAGTTGATTATATTGACCCCAGTGGGGTACTTATTTTATCTACCCCGAAAGGGATGAAAGGCAAAGTCAACCTCAGTGGAATTCGAACCCAGAATGTAGCGATGGGCGAAATACCGCTAGGCATTTCATCCAGCAGGCTAACGACTCTGCCAGCTCGTTGCCTTACTACTACTACTACTACTACTACTACTAATAATAATAATAATAGTAGTAATAATAATAATAATAATAATAATCCTCTCTACAATAGGCACAATGCCTGAAATTTTGAGGGAGGGGGCCAGTCAATTACGTCAACTCCAGTACTTATTGACCCTGGAAGGAAAAAAGGCAAAGTGAACTTCAATGGAATTTGAACTCAGAATGTAAAAAAGCCAGGAGGTCACTATTGGTTCTGCCATTTCACCTCCTTTTGCTGCAAATAACAACAACAGAAATTGTTCCAAATGTTGACAAAAGGTGAGCAACAGTCCTGGTATTCCTAAAAAAGAATGTACCAGATGCAAGGTGCATCTCACCTGTGTAAATAATAGGCAGCTTGTAAAACTGACCATCATCCTCATCATCATCAGAATCCAATTTGCAACATCTGCTTTTCCATGTTTGCAATGGTCAAAGTAGAGTTTGTTTAAAGCAGAGTTTCCTATGGCCCATTCCTGTGGCCCCTTCCTGTTGCCGTGCCATCACTTTGTTTCCAAGCAATGACCTCCCCTGTCTAATTGAACAACAAACAACCTGGAGAGGTTTCATGTCGAGAACGGAAGACAAACGGAATCGTTTGAAGGAGACTTTTTCTATGCAAAGATTGCAACGGAAAGAAGTCGGGACCTGTTGGGGGACTTTAAGTAAACGACACTGTCAGGAAGTCACTGTTTACAAAACAGAGAATGCAGAGGAAAGACAAACTCATGCACACATATATACACATATATATAAGAATCCATCCGAACATGGCCGTAGTCAGTACCGCATCATTGGCCATCGTGCCGTGGGCACATAACAAACACCATCCGGTCGTGGCCGTTCGCCAGCCTCATCTAGCACCTGTGTCGGTGGCACATAAAAACACCATCCGAAGACCCGGCAAGACTAGTCAGGCCATAACCCATGGCCCCTACCTGGGACATAGTCAGTCCACCTGTGCATACCTTCCTTCTTGTGACACTTGTGAAGACCTGTTGAGGCAAGTGAAAATCAAAATCAAAACAAATCAAAATAGATGAACATCAATGGAATCTGTATCTTTGTGGTACCAGTGCCGGTGGCACACAAGAGAACCATCCGAACGTGGCCGTAGCCAGTTCCGCATCGACCGGCCTCCGTGCTGTGGGCACGTAACAAACACCATCCGATCATGGCCGTTCGCCAGCCTCATCTGGCACCTGTGTCGGTGGCACATAAAAAACACCTTCCGAAGACCCGGCAAGACTAGTCAGTCCACCTGTGCATACCTTCCTTCTTGTGACACTTGTGAAGACCGGTTGAGGCAAGTGAAAATCAAATCAAATCAAATCAAAATAGACAAAATAGATGAACATCAATGGAATTTGTATCTTGTGGTACCAGTGCCTGTGGCACACAAGAAATCCATCAGTGCTGTAGTCAGTGCGGTGGGCACATCACAAACACCATCCGATCGTGGCCGTTCGCCAGCCTCATCTAGCACCTGTGTCGGTGGCACATAAAAACACCATCCGAAGACCCGGCAAGACTAGTCAGGCCATAACCCATGGCCCCTACCTGGGACGTAGTCAGTCCACCTGTGCATACCTTCCTTCTTGTGACACTTGTGAAGACCTGTTGAGGCAAGTGAAAATCAAAACAAATCAAAATAGATGAACATCAATGGAATTTGTATCTTTGTGGTACCAGTGCCGGTGGCACACAAGAAAACCATCCGAACGTGGCCGTAGCCAGTACCGCATCGACTGGCCTCCGTGCTGTGGGCACGTAACAAGCACCATCCGATCGTGGCCGTTCGCCAGCCTCATCTGGCACCTGTGTCGGTGGCACATAAAAACACCATCCGAGCGTGGCCGTCTGCCAGCCTCGTCTGGCACCTGTGTCGGTGGCACATAAAAAACACCATCCGAGCGTGGCCGTTTGCCAGCCTCGTCTGGCACCTGTGTCGGTGGCACATAAAATCACCCACTACACTCTCGGAGTGGTTGGCGTTAGGAAGGGCATCCAGCTGTAGAAACACTGCCAGATCTGACTGGACTGGTGCAGCTTTCGGGCTCCCCAGACCCCAGTTGAACCGTCCAACCCATGCTAGCATGGAAAGCGGATGTTAAATGATGATGATGATGATGATGATGATGATGATACACACATGGGCTTGGACTTTTGTGAACAGTTTTAGGACAGAAACGGTTCTACTTACGAACATCGATGAAGACAAGTTAGATATTTCAAAAGCGTGGCATCTGGTTGTGGACTGTTGTGGTGGTCAGCTGTAGATGGGGTCTCTGTCTGTGGACAGTTGTGAAGGTCCTTGACCTCTGGCAGTAGACTATTGTGGTGGTCAGTTCTACATGTGGCCACTGGTTGTACACAGTTGTGGTGGCCAGTTGTGGATGTGGTCTCTAGCTGTGGACTGATGTGATGGTCAGTGACATGTGGGTGTAGACTATTGCAGTGGTCAGTTGTAGCCGCAGCCTCTGGTGAATAACAGTTGGTCAAAGCCATCCAAAAGTGGACATTGACCGGATGAAGCAGCAGCAAATTATGCAGGACTTTCTTGTTTTCTGTGACCAATGGACAAATGGAAGAAATAGAGACGAGCCAAAGGGGAAACTGTGTGTGAGTGTGTGTGTGTATATATATATATTGTTTCTTTGATGTCACATAAAACAATTGCCAGCCTGGAAGGTGGATGTTAAACGATGATGATGCTTCAAATGAAGACTGACACCATACATTTTAGTAGAGAACATATTTATTAACTTTGGCAAGGAAAATGATGTCATATATTTATATATTTCTGTTTTGGAATATTCCAGAACAGAATTATTTCGGGTTTTCTCAAAAGTTTATCAAATTCTTATGATGTCATCAATATTGTAGAACTGTAAAGCCCTGCCCAAAGCAGACCCTGCCAGTGCTATCATCCTCATCATCATCATCCTTTATGCTGGCATGGGTTGGATGGTTCGACTGAGGACTGGCAAGCCAGGAGGTTGCACCATGCTCCAATCTGATTTGGCAAGGTTTCTAAAGCTGGATGCCCTTCCTAGTGCCAACCACTCCGAGTGTAGAGGGTACTTTTATATGCCACCAGCCTGGGAGCCAATCAGGCGGCACCAGCATTGGTTATGACTATGATGTCATTTGGCTTGCTGGGTCTTCTCATGCACAGCATGTCTCCAAAGGTCTCGGTCACTGGTCACTGTCTCTGTGAAGCCCAACATCCAAAGAACATGCTTCACCACCTCATCCCAGGTCTTCTTAGGTCTACCTCTTCCACAGGTTCCCTCTACTGTTAGAGTGTGATACTTTTTTACACAGCTGTTCTCATCCATACGCAACACATAACCATACCAGCGCAGTCGTCTCTCTTGCACACCACATCTGATGCTTCTTAGGTCAATCTTTTCTCTCAGGACGCTTACACTCTGTCATCTATGCACACCGACATTACGCATCCAGTGGATCATACAAGCTTCATTTCTTTCAAGCCTATGTACGCCCATGTTTCCCTGCCATGTAGCATCATACAGTCTACTTTTCATTCAGAGTGAGAGGCCCTTTGTTACTAGCAAAGGTAGAAGCTCTCTGAACTTTGCCCAGTCTGTTCTTACTCTAGCAGTTACACTCTTAGAGCAACACCTAGGTAATGGAAGCTATCAACTACTTCTATTTTCCCCCCTGGCATGTGATAGAATCTGTTTTCTGTACATTTTCAGTGTTTATTGCACCTGTGCATCTGCCGCACACAAAACCTTTTCAGTGAGCCTTCCTCTGACATTGCTGCACCTCTTCTGTGTCCAGAGCTTACACCAGGTACATCTTATGGATGTTCTACATGCTTATTTTACATGTACAATTTTGTAACTCCAATTGAGAAATGAAACCTATATAATTATAAAAAGCACCCAGCACACTCTGCTGGGTGGTTGGCATGTTAGGAAGGGCATTGAGCTGTAGAAATGATATGAAAGGAGAGAGTGAGGTCCCTAAGCTAACTGCTGCTATCAAACCATCCACCCATGCCAGCATGGAAAATGGACAATAAACCATGATGTCACACATTGTTGGTTCACTGGTTGTTCATTTGTATCATAAAGAGGGCAAGATCTTGTTGCCATGACATTTGTCATCCTTATCATCACACACACACAACAAACTTTTTTTTCCCCAATTCCATCTCCCAGGTTCTTTCACAAGGTCAACTGGTGACGATAGTAGAGAACACCAGCTGACAATGTCCATACCGTGGGACTGAACCTGTAACCAAACAGTTCTGAAACAAACTTCCTAGCCACACAGCCATGCCTACATCATCATCATCATCTACATATATATATATATGTGTGGGTATATATATATATATATGTGTGTGTGTGTGTGTGTGTATATTGTATGTGTGTGTGTAATAATAATATTAGGGAGTATAACTCCAAACTTACAGGAAAAAATTCAATTTAATATTAAATCAAATTTCACAGTATAAATATATAAAATATGAAATATAAATTAGAGATAAAACCACTCTTATGCAACTCAGTGATAGACATAAACCAATACATAAATGACTAATAATATATATTTTTATAAAACATATAACTAGATCTCAAACAGTATAAAAATGAATAATCAATATATAATAAGTAAATATATATTTACTTATTATATATTGATTATTCATTTTTATACTGTTTGAGATCTAGTTATATGTTTTATAAAAATATATATTATTAGTCATTTATGTATTGGTTTATGTCTATCACTGAGTTGCATAAGAGTGGTTTTATCTCTAATTTATATTTCATATATATATATATATATATGTGTGTGTGTGTGTGTATTTAGGGCTAAAAAACCACAATGTGGACAGCCATATGTTAGAAGAAGATCACATACGATCTAACTACAAAGAAAGAATGTTCTCCAGAGAAAATTCAGTGAACACCAGAACATAGGTGGGCAAAACAGATGAAAATTATATAAAATCAAGAATTAATCGTAGACTGGTTTCTTCTATTACCGAATAAATTACTTACGTAATCCTTCGTCCATAGATTCATCAGTACAATTGTTCCAAAATCAATATAATTTGCAAAACTAAACACCAGTTTTCTGTATAAAACCAGACTCATGCTTAGTTCTACCGATTACATTGGGGTTAATTTCAAATGTCTGAGTTCTGGCGTGCTAAATTCCGGAAAGAGTTCTGCAGTTAATAATTTACTGCAGTTAATGTTGCCAATTAGAGAACATAATTATTTTAAAATATATTTTATTTTATATATATATATATAATATATATATATATATATATAATTTCTTTATTTGTGAATTAAGGCTACCAATGGATTTGTGTTAAGAAAAGTAGGAAAATATCCAAGTGTCTAAACAATTTTTCAAGCCGATCACATGGAAAAAGGTGTTAGCCTCCATTTTGGTTTGAGCATATATATACACACATAAGCAAAACAAAACAAAAGTGGATGTAAAAGACCAAAAATGAAACAATTTCCAAAGTCAGTAAATGCCAATTGTTGATGAATGTTTACCTTCAGAGTCGCCAACAGCAGTGTAAATGTTGTGCAGCAGGTAGAGGTGTCGTGTACGATGTGAAGGGATCACAGCTTGATGATACTGAAGCCAGAAAAGAAAACAACAAATCAGAACAAAATAATTCAATCCATAAAACATTTACTTTCTCACTTTCCCTCTCATCCATATTTATCATCAGCCATTCTTCTCTTACCTTCCTTTCAACATAACTTTATCATCAGCCATTCTTTACTTCTTGTTCTTCCTTCATTATATTTCACCCCAACCCCACTCATTCACCATCTCTAATCATCCCTAATTCCACCCCCCTTCTATCTACCTCTCCCTTCTCCCTATTCTCCTGTCCCCACTCACTCCTACTCACCTTCTACATCAAGGCTCCACCCTGACCCCTCATTATCGTTATTTCTCTTTTCACCTCCACACCAATAAATCCCACCCATTCTAGTAGAATGCAAACATCCATTTATTTCCTCTTCTGGTCCCTTCTTTCATACTTTAACCCTTTATCTCCTGGCATTAAACCACTTCGCTCCCTATGTGGCCCCACTCAAACAAAAGGGATCTTAGTCTTGCACGCTGTAAGGCAACCTCACTAATGCTGGTGCCACACAAAAAGAACCCAAAACACTCTGTAAAAAAGGTTGGCATTAAGAAGGAGATCCAGTCATAGAAACCATTTTAGACTTTGGCGCTTGATGCAGTCTTTGGATCTGTTGGATCCATATCAGAAAGGAAGAAGGTTGTTAAAAGACGATGATGATGATGGAAGAGGGGGGATATAAACGATGGTCCTTTTGTTCATTTAAGGGCTTATTCGAGGGCAGCAAACTGCGACATGCCACAGTATTTCATCCAGTTTGTTGACTTTCTTCAATACGTAATGTTACATATACTACTACTACTACCACCACCACCACCACCAATAATAATGATGATGATGATGATGATCTACTAGACGTAATTAGTATATACTGAAAACTAACCCCCAATGGAGTACAAACATTCCATTACAAAGTAGAAGTGTAAATACTCTGTGAGTTGTGCAGAAAGTATGGGCTAGAATGTTCTAACAAGTGATATAAACACCAACGTTTGCCAGTAACAGAGAATGATTGGGTGAATTTCACATAGGATGTGCCAATCTACACAGATAAAAAGCTGCAACATAACCAACTAGATATCACTCTCCTACAGAAGGAATCCAAAGAATGGATCTTCATCAACATAGCCATACCTGCAGACCAGAATAGTGGGAAGACAGACATGGAGAAAGTCCAGAAGTACTGAGACCTATCATTGGAAGTGAAATACATCCATAGAGCCTCAAAAGTGAGTGGGATCCTATCGTGATTGGTGCATTTGGGACTGTCTCAAAGAAAGCATTATTCTGGCATGAAATACAAAATTGGCAGCAATTTTTGGAAACAGCACATGTATTGAGGAAAGTGTAATGTCTGTGAGCTGTAGGAAGGAGTTGAGACTTAATATTGATAACTTGAAGAAGAAAGGAAAGAAAAAAAAAGAATAGGAATAAAAATAATAATAATTATAATGATAGAGTATAATGTCTGTGAGCTGCAGGAAGGAGTTGAGACTTAAACAAATCAGAAGTGAATGAATCAATTATAATAATAATTCTATAAGGTGGTTGGTGTTAGGAAGGGCATCCAGCCATAAAAAAACCTGCCAAAACAGACAGTGAAACTTGGGGTGCAGCTCTCCAGCCTTGCCAGCCACTGTCAGACCGTCCAACCCATGCCAGCATGAAAAACGGGTGTTAAATGATGAAGATGCTCTTTATCTTTGGTGATCAAACAATAAAATTTAGTTTCAACAAATTGCAGAAAAGACTCGATTCATTGTGGCTTTAAATGAATCAACGACAAAAAGTGAGATTCCTTGATTTGGTAAAAAGAATCAAAGATTCTGCTGGTGCTGATGTCTTAAACAGCCAATATTTTCACCTTCCTAAAAGAATGGAACAACAGAGACTTATTGTGTCTCAGACAATCACAAAATAATTGACAACAATAATTGGATGACAAAGCCTCCCAAAGGAATTCGGCAAAGAAGACTGGGAGATGGGTGAGAGGGTAATCCGTTTAAAATTCAAAGGAGCTATGAGGTTTTAGGGGCCCAGCAGATAGTGGACATACTCCTACCTCCTAAATTTCTTGAGCTCTGGACAGATATACAAGCTGAAGCCATCTCTTATTAATCTGGACTAGTGATTAAGCCACTGGATTCAGGATGATAAGATCATGGGTTCAATTCCTGGATAAGGTAGTACATTATGTCCTTGAGCAAGGTGTTTCATATCATGTTGTTCCAGTCTACTCAGCCGTAAATGTGTACCAACCCAGTGCTGATGCAACCTTTTCCCTTCTCCAGTTGTGACACTTTATATTCCACTGAGTCATGGGTGGAAGGGATGAGATCATATCTATGTCTATTCACAACTAGTGAAATCTTGGCATATATTACCAAGTCATCCTTGATGCCAAATGATGGCCATCCCATAGAATAACACCAGCCACGGGTAATACAGGGACATTGAGTGAAATAAACAATTCTTTTTTAGTGACAACCAGGATTCTTCTGTTATGATTTTATGAATGGGTTGGATGGTTTTGTAAATCCAGGAATTTTTAAGGAAATTATTAATCCTGTGGTTTTACAACTGAAATATTTTACCCCCATATTTTGGGTTTCCAAATGTGATTTGGTCGATAATTAAGGAGGTTGAGACAAGCAGAGAAAGTAATTAACAGATACAGCAAAATGTGACTGATGTAAGTCAAGAAATGAATGCACTTTACCTCACTCTTGGAGTCTTCTACATTTTATTGGAATGGTCTGAGAGAAGGGAGTGTACCTATGGCATCCAAAGGCTTTTTAAGAATGGTTATTGTTCTTGATGAATGATTTTAAGTCAATGATGATAGAAGGAAAAAAGAGGGATTCCAGAGGAGACCATTTTGGTGGAGGAAAAGGAGTGGACATAGGGGTTGGGGTGAGAAATGGTGGGAGACAATGTGAATGACATTGATAACATTGCCAAACCTACCTGTCAGAGAGAAAGGGGCTTTGTCTTTAGGGGCCAGAAAATACTTTGACTCAACAAGACATGTGGGACTCCATATTACGGGGACTTTCACAAAAACCTTTGGATTATAGGATTTACTTGATCGAGAGTGACCTGGGTCTGAACACCACACCTGCAATCAAAATGCTACTACACACACACAAACCATCATCATCAGAGACTACATGTTGTGGAGATCGCTAGCATCTAAATCTGTCCAATTGCTGGAATGCGAATCAGTTCAACAGAATGAAATGGAAAGTTGTAGAAGTCTCTAGAATGTTCTAATGGCTTACAGCTATACAAGCAGAGCTGGTAGGGGGACGTTTCTCTTCTTGCCTTTGTCTGAGAGACAGACAATAAACCCGTCTGCAGTATCCCTGTGTTGTTCTTTGTGAGTGAACAACAAGAGAAGAACTACATAAGAAAGATAACCTGGCAGAGCTAGAAATCTCCAGACACCAAAGATGAAAAGCAGCGCTGACCCTTTTTCTTTGCCTCCCACTCCTTAGATTACGGAAGAAAAGTGCAATATTGGTGAAGAAATATGGACTGACCAATTTGTTTGCAATGTGGATGGCTTGATGGTGGTCTCCTGTCATTAGGTGAGCTCTGGCCAAAGACTCTGTCATGTCTTGGAGCATTGAAGAATTATGTTCTGGGAGAAGTCCTGCAATAGAAGACACACATTTAACAGATGATGGAACAGGAGCATAAGGACACTGATGGAAGAGGTGTAGTGAGGGTCATCGTCTTTGTCGTAGTAGTAAGATGATAAAATGGAAGATGTTAGCGCCAAGGCTATTTTACAAACTGTCCTCCTAACAGAAACACCAAGCCCTCCCTGGTTTCTGTTATTAAACACAGAATTAGTTGGTTATTTAAAACTGATGGAACATTCATTTAATATCTCTATCACAGACACATATACATAATATAATGCGTATATATGTACATATATATATATAATGTGTGCATTATGTGGTCGGTTGAGCTGAAAATATGCACACCTATGTTAAGAGTGCTGGCAAGTTTGCATGGTAACTATTTTATTCCTCAAATGAAAGGTGTGACCTCTAGGACAAAATTCCTCATCTTATAAAATGTGGCCCAAGTAGACCCGAATGAAATCGGGTTATATTAACCAAAATGTGAAAAGGGGTCTAAATGGGTCTGGAAGGGGATTAAAATTTACAGGAGCAGGTGTTTCGGAATTCTGTTACATCAAGCTAAAAAATTTGTGCAGCCTTTAAATCTTCAATGTGTTGCCGTCCGTGATGAAGAAGTTTTGAATGCTTGCCATGGTGAGTCTACTGTCGTGAGAAAGAATCACTTCAAAACTTGATGTTTAGGAATTTTCTTTTACATCAAGTTCAAAATTTTATGCCAGCCATTAAACTGCCACTACGTTGCTGTCCGTTGTTGAGAAATGCCAGATTCTATCCCTTCAAACTTTGGTTTCCAATATTTTTTTAATTTTTATTCAGCTCGCAAGTTCATCTGTCCCTTTAAATGTTAGTGTTTTGCTGTCTGTGTGTAATATATGTATGTATTTCTTTATTGCCCACAGGGGGCTAAACATAGAGGGGACAAACAAGGACAGACAAAGGGGTTAAGTCAATTACACTGACCCCAGTGCATAACTGGTACTTATTTAATCAAGCCCAAAAGGATGAAAAGCAAAAATGACCTTGGCAGAATTTGAACTCAGAGCGTAAAGACAGAGAAATACCGCTAGGAATTTTGCCCGGTGTGCTAACGATTCTGCCAGCTTGCTGCCTATATACACACACACACACACAATGAAGATGCATTAGCAAGAGTTTAATTAGCTTACATGTGGTTCAAATATATGTGTGTGTGTGTGTATGAGTAAGCTCTGTCTTAGAACAGACAGATTGTATCCCTGTGTGTCGTAGCCAGAGATTAGAAGGGTTGGCCCCAGGAGATCATCAGGTAATAAAACACTGATGATGATGATGATATGAGAGGTGTATATTAGAGATCTCACCAGTATATACACATTATATGTGAGGTGTGTATATTACAGATTCCCCTATATACACCCTACATATGTAAGGTGTGTATACTACCTATATAGAGATGACATTTAGGACATCGCTGATCAATAACAATCACTTACCAATGGCTTTCTCATATTTCTCGATGGCCTCCAAATAATTTCCTTGTCCGAAATGGAAATCAGCGCTAAACTTGAGATGCTGCAGTTTTTCTTCATCTTCTTTCGCAACAGCATCTTCAAACCACTGGACAAAGACATCGACAGACAGAGAGAAATGAATCTTCCACAAGAAATGTTTAATGTTTCACCAACACCAAAATAACTAAAAGCAATAACTTATAATAAAAACTCTTTGGATGGTAGAAAGTTTCCTGTTAATTATTTAATTAACAGCCAAAATTTTAATAAGCTGTGGGGCTGAAATCATAGTTTCTGGAACCTAAGTAGCCACATGATAGCATTATGGTGGTGTGCTGTGATGGCATGAACATGCGAGTGATGACTAACGAAACAAGATTAATGAGTAATGGTTGTGAGTAGTAATAGTGGGATATAGATGTAAACCAAAGAGGACCAAGATAAAAATAATTTGGACACATTTGCATAAGAAATGGAAATTAAAGATTGAAGGTTTTTGTGGGGCCATGTTATTGCTGAAGCTTTTTTTTTTTTTTCTGATTGAGGTGGTGATGGTGACGGTGGCTTCCACGCTTGCTTCTACATGTAATCAGACATTGTAATTATTGCTGTAAGGGGCCTTTTTTTTCACCTGCAGTACACTTATATTCTCTTCAAAATTAAGCAGCACACCTGAACGAAAAATACAACTAAAAGTATTGGGGGGGAAAATTATATTCAGGTTACACTGTGGCACCCCAGTGTGCCGCAGCCTACCCGTTGCGGTGCATCGCTCTCTACCAAAGACGTCATTCAACCAAGCCGAGACGGTTAGGCGACCATCTTAAGAGGAGACAACTCGGAAACTGTTTCAGGACTTTCGGATTCTTTTAGGGAAAATAAATTTAATAGAAACTTTGGGATTCCCTCTCTCTCCGATATTTAACAAACTCAATGATTCTCCTGGTGCTCTTATGTCTGCTTTGGTAGGGTTCTTACAGCCAGAGACCCTTCCTAACATCAATCAATTTACAGAACACACTGAATGCCTTCGTTAGTGCACAAGCATTAATGAGATCACCAAGTCACTTGAGAGACAAAAAGGAAAAAAAGGCAGCAATCTGTTATCAAATGTTTCCACATGGTTTAGACTAGTGCTACTCAAAGTGGTGGTCCACGGACCGGTGCTGGTCTGTGAGCCGTCAGCTGCCGGTACACGGCGAGTTTCCAGAAGAGAAAGAAACATCACAAAATGCTTGGCCCTCGTGCCGGTAGCACTTATTACCAGACCCTGGCACATTGGAAAAAAAAACAGCCAGTACAGCAGATCAGATAGTTTGAGAAGAACTGGTTTAGATAAAAAGTTACATTCTTTAATCAGCAAATTTCAAGGTTTGAAGGAGTTGATCCAGTGACCCTGGAATTCAATCAGTTATTGTAAACAAGAAGGGGTCTTGTGTCGCACAAAAATGTTATTTATGCGTTTAGTCCCTTTTGCATTTAAACCAGACATACCTGGGGCCCAAATATCCTACCTGTTTTACGTTCAAACCAGCCAGGTCCTACCTCTCACACTAACCCTACAATGTCATTCTAAAAATAAACAATCACATCATCAAAATATCAAAGTTCAAGAGAATGCCTGATTAATTCAAAATAGTGTGAAATAAATAATGATTACATTTGAGCAAGTAATGTGAAAGTGAAAGGCTTAAAGTAAATGACCCTTGGGTTGTTTCTCGTATCCACCCCTGTTGTAGTCATTTAATTACTTTGTGAGGTACAACATTTATAAGAATGTGAGCAGTTGGTCAATATCAAGAAATGCTGGAAGAATATTTTCAAATATTTTCAAATGTTCATAACCAATGTTTGAATTCCAAATGGGCTGAAACTGATTGAGAAGGAACCGAGATGAAGCTTGTGGGACGAAGAACTTCATCGTTTTTTTGGAATTGCAGAATAAATGACCTTCAGCAGCAACAGTAAGAGATCTGGACATTACAGACTTTATTCCACAACTAAATAATAGAGGTCAACTTAAGGCAAGGAAGGAACGAACCCACCCTGTCAGACAGCAATCATTAACGGACATCAACGTCTCGGAAGGATGAGAACTCTGGCCAGAGTAAAACTGAGATAATCAAGAAAACTAGTCAGAAGATGACAGCATTTAAAACTGGGATCAACCACAAATAACAGCAGTGGAGGGAACCGGGACAATCCAACAACAATATAAGATGACCTTAAAACAAGATATTGCTATTGAGGTTCACTTTTCCAGGATTGCAGGGGTTACGTGGAATTTGTTGCCCTTCCTGTCAGCAACCCACACTTGTTTCCAAGCAAGATTTCCCTATGGCTGGACATGTCTTCACAAAAAATTGGAAACATGGGACACCGCTTGTATGATGGTGACACTCATCATCATCGTTTAACGTCCGCTTTCCATGCTAGCATTGGTTGGACGGTTCAACTGGGGTCTGGGAAGCCCGAAGGCTCCACTAGGCCCAGTCTGATCTGGCAGTGTTTCTACAGCTGGATGCCCTTCCTAACGCCAACCACTCTGTGAGTGTAGTGGGTGCTTTTTATGTGCCACTGGCACGGAGACCGAACGAAGCTGGCAACAGCCACGGTCGGATGGTGCTTTTTACGTGCCACCGGCATGGAAGCCAGTCAGGGCGGCGCTGGTTACGGCCACATTCGGATGGTTCTCTTACATGCCACCGGCACTGGTATCACAGCTACAAATTCCATTGATGTTGATCGATTATGATTTTGTACAACAATCATGTGATGTCAAGATAAGACGACCCTCCCATATGTGTTTGTGTATGTGTGTGTATATATATATATATATATATATATATATACACACACACACAAAAGCTTCAGTTTCTGTCAAGCAAATCCACTCACAAGGCTTTGGTCAACCCAGGGGAATAGTAAAAGACACTTGGCCAAGATGCAACACAGTGGGACTGAACCCAAAACCAGATCGCTGAGAAGCAGAGTTCTGAACCAAAACAAGATGACAATGCAGGGACAAACGAATCGTTGCATACTTACAAGCATTGAACAATATTTTGCATTGTAACAAGTTGGCAAAGGTTTCAACTCCTTTTTGTTGTCTTCATAAAAAGTATCATCAAAATTTAGTCCAAGCTCCATCCTTGATGCGGTCACTGTTTCATCTTCTCTGTTCAATTGTTTTTGTCACTGTTAATTAATTATTACAGTTAATTAGCAAATGTTCATTAATCACAAATTATTCATATTAAATTCACAGTTAAATCATCAAAATTCACACTGAACCTCATGGTTAATTAGAAAATGAAATAATAATAATAATCCTGTCTACTATAGGCAGAAGGCCTGAAATTTGGAGGAGGGTGGAAGTCGATCACATTGACAGGTACTTAATTTATCAACTGCAAAAGGATGAAAGACAAAGTCAATCTCGGCAGAATTTGAACTCAGAACACAGAGACAGGCAAAATGCTGCTGGGCATGTTTGGTTGCCATGGTAATGATTCTGCCAGTTTCCCAAAACACATTTTCGGTTATGGTGGATGAAGAAGGAGCGGAGTTGGTTTGTCCACTTTGGACTTTCAGGGTTTTTCTCCACAATGTTTAACACAAAGAACAAATATTTCCCGTTTAGAATTAAGGGGTTACTATGGGGTCCTGAACATGCTAGAAATAGCAGACAAATCTCCCTTAAACAACATTTTGTTCTGTTATTCTAAATAAAAGATGGGACGGTCCAGTCAAAACGTTTCATGTCCATATTATAGTGACCATGGTTGTTCCCATGCTATCTCAGTTTTCTAAGTGTATGTCATGTTAGGAAAGACTCTGGAGTAAATAATGAAACTTCACAAGAAATAAGAGTGGATTTAATTATTTCTTTATTTGCTCTATACATCAGTGTTGTTATGTCTAGTATCATATCTAATTAGCGTTACGTCTAATTAATTAGTGCCATGTCTAGTCAGCTATAATCAAACAGACCTCTGACCATCCAATCTTTTTGTTGGGATCAAGTCAACCATGAGTAACATTATGCCGTGTTCTTCCCACTGAGTGTAATTTGGAAACTTGGCTGCTATTTCTTGAAGGCCAAGAGATTGTACAGAAGTTCCGTTATTGGAAACTGAGTTTGCAGATGAAGACTGGTCAACAGCTTCAGAATTAGTGTCTGGTGAGAGACCAACCCTTAACAGAACTGAGTGGGGTACTGTGGATGGTTGCGAGTTATTTCAGACAACAGTCCTAAACAGAACATTAACATCAGTAGATATACGCAGGGGAGTTTCAGACGGATGCAAAATCCTATATAAACCTAATTATATGAGTGTCTGTATACATACACACACAAAACAGTTCGTTGTAAAAGACAAAATTATTTGGGTGTATAGGGAGTTGATGCAGTATCAGTGGGGGAACTCTAGCAGTGTAAGAATAGGTGTATATCTACATATACATACATATTATTATTATTATTATATATATATATATATATATATATATATATATATATATATATATATATACACACACACACACAAACAAACGTAATTGTATAAAAGAGAGTTTGATGTCGTGTCAGGTGCAGACAAGTTTGACAGTGTGTTTGGTGAAAGTACAATGTAAAGTTACAGTATGGTTTGAGATATAAATTATTGTTTAAACTGCACAAACCTTGTATAGTCGAACCTGTTAAATGGACAATTAGTAAGAAGACGACCGAGAAATTCGTTATATATTATATTATATTATATCGTAAATATGTGTACTATATTATATCTTCATGTATTATAACTTATATTATATTGCATATTAACGTACAACATTTCATATGAGTATTATATTTGGTATAAAAAGAGGTTATATTATTTGTAAATGTAAGATATTTTACGTAAACTGGAAAGGAAGTTGAATAAAATCTTGTTTACGTGAAAGAGAGTCGGAGAAATGCTTGCAAGCACCTGGCCATGTGTCGTTGTTGTGGTTGAGGACAAGGGGAGACAACTCTAAACAAAGATGCTTCCTGTCTGTCGAGGCCTTCTCAGTTTTTCTTCAGCTTTTTCCCCGACACCTTTCCAACATTTCTTTTTTACCTTATAGGTTAACAACAGCCATTTATTTTACCTTTTAGTCCAGATTTGTCCCTCATTAGCCCAGATTTGTCCCACGTTAGACACATGCACAAATAGACACTGGGCTTCTTTTACACGTGCTCTATATTATCCCTACACCGTCCAGAAATTACTGTGGCTGTTCTTGGTTTTTTAGACCAGGTTTTTTCTGAAGAAGGAAAATGCATTCGAAAGAATTCGGTTGCTATTTCTAGCACATGCTGTGGTCACAAACAGTCTTCTTTGTTGGATTATCTCTCATAATGCAGACTTAACCAATAAACCACTCGTCTTTCCCCATCCTTAGCCACATCTTCATTTCCAGACTCTTTCGTTTTGCTAGGCTCCAGCGAATCGAGTTTAAAGATTTCTCTTCGTCAGCAAGGGACGGGGACCCCACACCAACTTGTTTTGCTACTGACCCTGAGACAAGAATGCTTCTAGTCTTTCTCTCTCCTCCCTACCCCCTGCTCTCTCTCTCTCTCTCTCTCTATATATATATATATATATATATATGTATGTATGTGTGTGTGTGTGTTTACCTCCACCGTACTCGACAACCAGTGCCGGTTTGTTTACATCCCCGTAACATAGCCGTTCAGCAAAAGAGAAAATACGCACTGAAGTCGATTTGTTTGACTCCATCCTTCAAGTTTCATCAACATCATCACCATTGACTTCATCCTCCTTCCATGCTAAACGGTTTGACAGGAACTGACAAGCCAGAGGACTGCACCAGGCTCCATTGTGTATTTCGGCTTGATTTCTGTGGCTGGATGCCCTTCCTAACGCCATTTCACAGAGGGCATTGGGTGCCTTTTGCATGGTCCCAGCAACAAGTGAGGTCGCCAAATAGCTTACAAAACAAGACCCACCCACCCTCCACCGAGTGGAGAGTTGTAAAGAGGGAGGTGGCTTTGTGCCTGGTGGTGAGAAGTTAAACTATGATAGAGGGATAGAAATAGGGGTCTTGCAGTAATGGCTACCTCAGCAGGAAAGAGAAAATGTGATGACAGTGTTGGTGGTTGTACAGTGAAGTTAAAGGATGGTGTTATATAAGTGGAACCAAGGATTGATTGGATAGGGCAGGTAAGTTTGCAAGATTACAAAGGGAGAGTGAGAAGTGGAAGGGAGTTAATGTGAGTAGACACAAATAGGGGACAGGGGCTGTTCGGAAGATAGGTTGTGATGAAGAACTTCAACAAGAACACATTGTGTAGGGGTGGGTTTGTGACGGTGTGAAAGGAGAGGGGGAGATCCTGGACCTGTAATTAAAGGGCCATATCACACTGAGTTGTACTGATTCTACTTATGGATTATGTTGTGGGTACATGTGTGCTGTGGTATACTCAGCCAGTCATAACCATACAACTACAAGCTGACAGAATCATTAGAACACTGGACAAAATGCCTTACATTCTGAGTTCAAATCCCACCTTGGTTGACTTTGCCTTTCATCCTTTCAGGGTTGATAAAATAAGTACCAGTTGAACAGTGGGAGGCGGGGCAATGAAATCAATTTAACCCCTCCACTGAAGTTGCTGGCCTTGTGTCAAAATTTGAAATCTAAATGTGTAACCAGTTCGGTTGATCAAACAACTGGAATGATCATCCTAGAAACAGATGAAGAACCATTTCCTTTAGTTTTTGTTTACTTATACACATCAACAAATGAGGTAATCTCTGTATGGTTATTTAATTTGCTAGAAATAACCCCTCAAACTATGTTTTAACATTTTAAAAATGAAGGACACATTAAAAACTGTTGTCCTACATCTTCAATAAAAATACAGAATTGTTCCTTCTTGCCTGAAGGAACCATTCAGGGAAGGAGATCCTTTAAACCTTGTGAGACAATGGATCAGTGTCTGGAAAACCTTGCTTTGGACTTGTTGGAAGAACTGGGTCTGCTGTTACTGCAACAGACTTCAAGTGAGGGACAGGCCCAGCTGGAGTAACCATATTTGAAGGCAGCACTGTCGTCATCAGCCAATTTTGTCCTGGTGCTGTTTTGTCATCATATTTTACTTTTCTTCATCAGTAATACTCAATCATTCCTAAATTCTTGTCCAATTCCAGTCTCCATCAGCAACAATCAACAGACTTCATCTCTCGCTTCAGTGAGTCTGTGTATGTGTGCGAATATGATTATGTGTGCGCATGCGTGTATGTGTGCATGTCTGTTGTGTTTATGTTTATTTCTCATCACTTAACCCGGTGTTGGTGTGTTTATATCCCTGTAACTTAGCAGTTCACCAAAAAGGACTGACAGATCAAATCAACTGAGAGTTGATTTAGTAGACTAAACCACAGGAAGTTATGCCCCAGCATGGCCTCAGTCTTATGACTTGAAACAAGTCAAAGACTAACAATAAAGGAATGGCATTTCATTTTATGATCACAAAATAAAAGTAGAAATTAATTGCAAGCAATCAGCTGAAGAAAATTAAAACTTTGAAACACGTTTTTCTTTTCGAGATAATCATTTCAGTATTTTAAAACACGGAATTCCTCCGGAAGAATGGAATTTCAAAATGAGTTGGAAGCTAATTCTTTTTTTTCTTTTTTTGTGGGTGGGGGGGAGTTAAGAAATTAAAAAACTTTGATGTTAAAAAGAAGATTCCAAAGAAATTTTGAGAAAACCCAAAAGTGGGTGGAAGAGGGTGGAGTGCCTATTCACCCTGGGTATCCAGCTGTAAAACCTTGCCAAAACAGACAGGAGAGCCTGACACAGCTCTGTGGGTGACCAATCCCTATTAAATCAGTCAGAAATAGCAGGAAGAGGCATCAAATGATGATGGGAAATACTGCAGTAAATATTAGTTTCAAATTTAGTCACAAGGCCAGCAATTTTGGTGGAGGGGTAAGTTGATTACATCAACCCCAGCACTCAACTGGTACTTATTTCATTGACCCCAAGCGGATGAAAGGCAAAGTTGACCCAAGTGGAATTTGAACTCAGAATGTCAATGCCTGGCATGCTGACAGATCTGCCAACACTCCACCTTAACTGCAGCAGAGGATATTAATTGAGGTCAGTGACATTGTTGCTGGTGGTGTCTTCCAATCAAAGTGTCCATAACTAGGGGTTTATTCATTTAGTTATTTCGAGTCAGATTCAATTTCATTTGGATTGTATAACAGTCACCATTAACTCTCAACTAGTTTCTGCTTAAAGTGAAAAATATCTCTGGCTGATAACAGAATAATCTGCTGGTAGAGGTCACGTGGTTGGAGGGAGGAGGGGGATAGAGAAAGAGAGAGAGAGGCAGACAAAGGAAGAGGAGTGAGAGAGAGAAAGGCAGACAAAGGAAGAGGGAGGAGGGAGAGAGAGAAAGGCAGACAGAGGAAGGGGGAGATTACGTGTTGGTTCAACCAGTTAAAATAAAATGACTGCTTTGATATCAGTAATTGATAGAAATCCATAATTTCTTCTTTATCTTCGACATTTTCTTCCAGATCCCGATATTTCTCTACAATTAGGATGTCTACATTATCACCTGCTTCAATACTGACATCATCATCATCATTGGCCTCATCCCTTAACGCCTGGCTTCCAGGCTGGCATCGGTCCAACGGTCCAACAGGATCTGACATGCCAGAGGACTAAGCTTCAATGTCTATTTTGGTACTGCTTCTATAGCTAGATGCCCTTCCTAGCATGCCAACCACTTTATAAATCATACTGAGTGCTATTTTCATGGCATTGGTACTATTAGAGAGGCTGCCAAGTAATTCGCAAGACAAAAATAGAAAAGTCCCCTTTGTTGAAGGGATGCTGGAAGTGGGTGGGGTGGAGGCTTTTTGCCAGGTGTTAAGAGGTTCAATGAAGCATAACAGAGATAGAAAAGCACAGGTATTACATTTTCAAATTTTCTTGATTAAATGAAGATTTACCCTTTCAGATCCTGTAATTATTTGACAATGATGTCATCTGGACTAAAATCTGGTTTCTAATCTCATCAATGTGCTGTTGTTTGGATGTCGTTTATATACTTTGATGTTTGTGGGAAACGAAAATGTCTTTTGAGGGCTGCGTGTAAAATGATTAACAGTCACAAACAAACACCTAAGAGAAGCTTTTATTTACTGTGCATCGTGTTTTCTGCTTTGGTCTTCGGATGAAAAATAACAGCAACAATTACACTTCAGGAGGACATACTACTGAAATCTACAACAAGCTCACTGATAGATGTCAATCTGTGGCTGGCTCGTCGTAATTAGAAAATAATTGCTCTATATTCATGATGACAAAATCTCTGTCTTCTAAACTGCCATGGGAATGGAGACATCAGGTGGTCACCTCGACATTTTATGAGCAGTTGTTCCACATTCTGGAATTACCACCAAAAGCCACCTTTTTATGGAGCTCATTGGGAAGGTTCTAGAAAGTCAAATCACACAATGGCTCCAAGATGATCGGCCGGTTAATTGGCCGACCATGTGAAACAACAGTGGCTTGGCTGTGATGTTTATTCAGTTATCCAGCGATTTGATTTCAAATCTGCTGCAGTACCATACTTGGTACTTTCAGACTCCAAGTTTTTTCAAATTGGCTTTGGGATGTTCATACAGTCAGCTCCAGTGTTTTAATGTTTGAAGCTTAGTTGGGGTACTATTTGTAAAGTTTTTAAATATAACCATTCCCCCACCCATCAAAACCTGTCAATAAAATTATTTGTTTTTAATTTTTTTGATCACTCATCACTCAAGTCTGTTGTCCTCAGTGAATTTGATTTCATTTATTGTTTATTGATTTCAACGTTTCACAGAAATTTTTTTTAGAAAGTGATATTTTTTATCATCATATAAAATTGATCGTTAATTTAATTAATTGACCTCTGCTGCTTCGTTTTTATATTTTGTTTCATTTAGTGATGAGTGGAACTGTACAAAAGCTTAATTAGTCTTCCATAGATTAATTACTTAATTTCTCTGTCCAGGCTGTTACCCTTGATTAAGCATCATGCCTCTTCTGTGTGCAGCATGTGCTGCAGTTATGCGCAATACTGAGTGCAACAGATGCTACAACATGCACTGCACTTATGTGCAATACATATTTCCATGTTCAGGGCCTTGTCTATGCTGCACCTCCTCCACGCCCACCCCCAATGACATTGTTGTCAAATGTTCTCTTTTATCTTTTACTTGTTTCAGTCATTGGACTGTAGCCATGCTGGAGCAATGCCCTGAAGAAACTTAGTCAAACAAATTGACCTCAGTACTTACTCTATCAATCCCCTTTTCTGAACTGCTAAGCTATAAGGATGTAAAGAAACCAACAAGGCTTTTCAAGCAGTGATGGGAACAAAAATAATATAAACACAAATACTTATAGACACACACACACACACGCACACGCACACACACACACACACACACGCACACGCACACACACACACACACACATGCACGCACACACGAACGCACACACACACAAACTATGTACAGCAGTGGACATCAACAGAAAGCTAAAGGTCAGTGAAAAAGAAAACAGCTTTTGGGAAATTTACAGCATCTCTATTCAGGATGACCAGTTCAGATTTTATCCGTCCTTATTGGGGCAGTGGGAGATGTAACAAAGTGCTTGAGCACCACTCTTGAGAAATCAGGTTCCTCAAAACCAGAAACTGATCTGAAGATTACAGATCTAAATCATCAATGGAACTGTCAAAACATGGAAAACTTTACAAAAGTCTAGCATTTAAGTAAGTATTTGCACACATCTAGACATGCAGTTCTATCTATGAGAACAGATGCATAAAATGAGACATGCAGATCTGCACAGAAACTGACTCCAAATACACATATACATGCAAACATGTTCATCATCAGCAGCAGCATCATCGTTGTTTAACGTCCGCTTTCCATGCTGGCATGGGTTGGATGGTTTGACTGAGGACTGGCGAACCAGATGGCTGCATCAGGCTCCAATCTGATCGGGCAAGGTTTCTACAGCTGGACACCCTTCCTAATGCCAATCACTCCAAGAGTGAAGTGGGTGCTTTTTACATGTCATTGGCCTGGGAGCCAGTTAGGCAGCCCTGGCATCGACCATGCTTGAATGGTGCCAGTCAGGTGGTACTGGCATCAGCCATGACAGCAATTCTACTTGACTCAATAAGTCTTCACAAGGTCAGCACTTTTCCCGACGGTTGAAGGGAACTCTTAAATAGGCTGGTTATGCAACACTGGCATAGGCCATAGCTACGATCTCACTTAGCTTGCCGGGTTGTCTCAAGCAAAGCATATCTCCAAAGGTCTTGGTTGCTTGTCATTGCCTCAGTGAGGCCCAACATTTGAAGGTCGTTCTTCATTACCTCATCCCAGGTCTCCCTGGGTCTACCTCTTCCACAGTCAGAGATCAGCACTTCTTTACACAGCTGTCCTCATCCATATGTAACTCATGACCATACCAGCGCAGTCATCTCTCTTGCACACCACACCTGATGCTTTTTATGTCAAACTTTTTTCTCTCAGAGCACTTGCACGCTGTCGTGTATGAGGCATACTCAGAATTACCCATCAGAAGAATTCATGGAGTGACTAGCAACAAATTATAGTCACAGACGTTAAATACTGATCGTAGTGGTTAGCAGTTATCAGGAACTTAACTGAGGGCTAATACGGTATCTGCCCGGATAATACATCCCTCAAAACTCACTTTTATATATATATACATACACTAACAGAACTAAAGGAAAAGTTTCAGGTGTGGAAACAAGGATTAGAATCAAAGGGCCTTAGAGTCAACCTAGCTAAAACCAAAGTCTTAATAAGTAGGAAGGCAGACAAACCACAAATCCCTTCAGGTAGATGGCCCTGCTCGATCTGTAGAAAAGGCATAGGTAGAAACTCCATAAGATGTACCCAGTGTAAGCTATGGACACATAAGAGGTGCAGCAATATCAAAGGAAGGCTAACTGGGAAGATAGTTTTTGTATGTGGCAGATGCTCAGGAGCAATAAACACTGAAAATGTGCAGAGAACAGCTTCCGTCACATTCCAGGAGGAAAAAACTAGAAGTAGTTGATAGCTTCCGTTACCTAGAGGACCAAGTCAGTAGCGGGAGTACATGTTCTGAAAGTGTAGCTGCTAGAATAAGAATAGCCTGGGCAATGTTTAGAGAGCTCCTACCTCTGCTGGTGACAAAGGGCCTTCTTGCTCAGAGTAAAAGGTAGATTGTATGACGCATTTGTATGAACTGCCATGCTACATGGCAGTGAAACATGGGCCATGACTGCTGAGGACATGCATAAGCTTGCAAGGAATGAAGCCAGTATGTTCCACTGGACGTGTAGTGTCAGAGTGTAAGTACCTTGAGAGAAAATTTGGACCTAAGAAGCATCAGATGTGGTGTGCAAGAGAGACAACTGTGCTGTTATGGTCATGTGTTGTGAATGGATGAGGACAGCTGTGTGAAAAAGTGTCACACCCTAGCAGTTGAGGGAACCTGTGGAAGAGGTAGACTCAGGAAGACCTGAGATGAGGTAGTGAAGTACATCCTTCGAACATTGGACCTCACTGAGGCAATGACTAGTGACCGAGACCTTTGGAGATATGCTTTGCATGAGAAGACCTGACAAGCCAAGTGAGACCATAAACCATGGCCAATGCCAGTGGTGTATAACCAACCCACTTATGAATACCCCTCATTCATTGAACAATAAACTTTGCTTGCGAAGACCTGTTGAGGCAAGAGGAATCAAAATCGCTGACGTGGCCGATGACAGTACTGCCTGATTGGCTCTCATGCCAGTGGCACGTAAAAAGCATCATTTGAGAATGATTGTTGCCAACATCGCCTTTTTGGCACATGAAAAACAACATTCGAGCATGGTCATTGCCAGCGCCGCCGGACTGGCTCCTGTGCAGGTGGCACGTAAAAAACCTTTTTAGTGTGGTCGTTGCCAGTACCACCAAACTGGCCCTTGTGCCAGTGGTACACAAAAGCACCCACTACACTCTTGGAGTGGGGTAGCGTTAGGAAGGGCATCCAGCTGTAGAAACTTTGCCGGATCGGATTGGAGCCTGGTGCAGCCTCCTGGCTCGCCAGTCCACAGTCAAGCTGTCCAACCCATGCCAGCATGGAAAGCGGATGTTAAACAACAACAACGATGATGATGATGATATACATTTAATATGTACACAAAAAGCTCTGATGGTCATGGCTGGAAGGCCTTTGATCATGGTTCTGTTTGATCAATGTTACCTTGCATCTAAACAAGAGTAGGCTGGACAGTGGAAATGTGTTCCAACTCTCAGACTGGCCACTGTCTGCAGGGGACGTGTAATGGGGCTCCTTAAAGAAATGAGGAAATTGTATATCTAGGCACAAGGATTGAGGAGGGGCATATGGCACAGAAGGGGGTCATATGGCACAGAAGGGGTCATATGGCACAGAAGCAGGTAAGAGAAAATCTTTGTAGGTCATGGTGACATTTGTGTTTCATCACTGTCCACAACATCATTGTCACCACCACCACAACCACCACCACAACCACCACCTCCACCACCATCACCACCACCACCTCCACTATCGTCATCACAATCATCATGGATCCTGCCAATGTGCATTCAGTCGTTCAGTCACGTTACAATTGTATTCACATGAAGTGACAGAGTACACCTCAGACTCACGTACCTTTAATGTTATTCTCAGGTAGAATTTGTGTGACAAAGCTTGACCTTTGTATTACGACTACAATCCATCAGAAGGGCTTCCACACAGTTTCCATAAACCCAGTTCTACTCACAAGACACACAAGGTGGCACACAGTGGAAGAGAACCCGGAACCTCGGTGTTGTTAGGTGGAGCTCATAACCATTTAATTATGTGTGTCCAAACTTAACTTTCGTTACACGCACGCGCGCGCACACACACACACACACACACACATATATAGTCACACACTCAGCCATTAACAGTCATACATACATTACCGTGCACACACACACACAGAGTAATGCACACATACACATATCCACACAGAGAAACAGTCATAAAAACGTACACATAATTACACACAGAATAACATTGATAATCACAAATACATACATACACAGTTACGCATACACAGTTATACGCACAGTTATGCAGTCACATACGTAATTATATTATTATTATTATATTATTCTCTCTATAACAAATAATTACACGCAGTTCCGCAGGCATAGACAAATATTGTCACACAGACATAGGTAGTCTCTCCCACACACACACATGGTCAAAGAGATTGACGAACATCCCCACACTCAGATATCAATTAGTCACATTGACACACGCACGCGCATAGCGACAGATACTCGCGCTTACGCATAATCACACACATACACACACGAAGATAAACCCGTTGCCATACAGACACACATATAAGACTTAGTCTCACGCAGGCTTCGCCTCTCTTTCTCTCTCTCAGAATCTGTAGAAGCTGACATTCGTTAATAAAACTACTCTAAAACATGGACGACAAAACGGACAAAGTTGTTGGTGATGGTGGGAGTATGAATTCGAGAGGTGGTAGCAGCTTTCGTCGTGATGATGGTGGTGGGAGGATGGATTAGTAGTTAGGGTAGTGGTAGCAGTAGGAATAAGAGGCAGTGGTGGTGGTGATGGTGGCGGGGAGATGAGTGATCAGGGTGGTGGTGATGGGGAGGGTGGTAGTGGGAGAATGGATTGAAGCCGTGATGGGAGGAGGGGGGTGTAGTGATGGTGATGATGGTGGCGGCGGTGAGCGGGAAGTGGAGTGGAATGTTTAGTAAAGCGGTAAAGAGTATAAAGGGAACACGCACGTGTGTGTGTGTGTGTGTAAGAGAGAGCTGAACCATTTCTAATATACGTGGACTTGGGCCCAGCTTTGATTTTTGCCTACGGTCTCACACTGACAAGCTGGTTACTCGAACTGCCTGAAATCGCAGTCAAATCTCCCTCAACACGCTGTCATCTTAATAGAAAGTTGCACATTATAAAATGGTAGTCCTGGTTAGTCGTAAAAGACGTGATGGTCATTTTGAGATTTCCCTTCATCGTAAATCTGATCGATCTGGCTTGAATGTAAACAACAGGCAAAACCAAACATCTTATTCGTCTCAGACAAATTCCTTCGTGCTCTGTTTTTATTTTCCAGCCTTTTCGCTCCAATCCTGTTCCATGTCCACTTAAGAAGGTAAAGTCCGTCCCCGCTCTCTGTGGATGTAGACTCCACACACTACATCATCCACTTCTTTCCATTTGGACATGTATAAAAAAAACCACATCCAAATGATGCTGGTTTCAAGCTCCCAAGTTTCCTGAGGCTTGGTCCTACAACCATATGTTCCCTACAAAAAGTCTGGTTTACATCACCCAAAATTGTGATACATCTTTTTTTTTCGGCTCTGCTTTATTCAACGTTATTTCGAAAGAAAGGAAAGGAGGAAAAAACCCCGTAATATTCAAACGGTACCTGGGTGCAGCATAAAACTCTCCCTTATTTTACAGGCTGATAACCGTTTCAACATGAAATGCCCTGAGCACCAATCGAAACTGAACTACACAAAGACACACGTTCATCTTTCAACCTGCTCTCAAGACACTTAACCACCACCTGTGTAACTTTACCAGCTAATATGCACCAAAATGATTGGAGTAGATTTTTCTCTTGCAATTTGTACCAAACATACCACAAACGCCTGAGTACATCTCAGTCGACAGCAACTCTCCATTTGAGTGAGCTATGATGTCCTAAAATATAACTTAAAAGACTGACCCCAGTGCTGCTTTTTAAGGTAGTCATGGCTGGGGACCAAGTGAGATATTCTAGTTGAGTGTCACTCTCCCACACAATGCCCTAACTTTGCTCTTAGGGGCTTTGAATAAGTGTAGTACCTTTGGGATGGTCATGTAGACAGGCATCTCTGGTCCTCAATCAGCTCCTAATCTCTTGCACCATACCCCAGTATCCCACTTCAGCTGGTGAGCAAAAACAAAGAGAGGGGATGGTGTTAATACTGCATCAGTAGGTGAAAGACTCAGGGTAAGGCTTCACAAGGAGCCAATGGCTAGGACAGAGGAACCTGGTCAGGTCAACAGCCTAATGTTCAGGGCCCAGGCATGTCTTGAGTAAAGGCGTGCGGTTGTGACTAACGGCATGGGGAGGAATGGGTGATGCCAAGCTAACTTATCCATGATGATGACAACCAGACCAGATTAGTTGTTGCCTGGGTTACCATCGGAGAGGGAGCAGGCCTCAGTTTCACTGATTCACAGAGGGCAGCAGAAATCAGAGAGAAATGGCGAAATCTGGTTGTGGCATCATCAACAAATGGCCGAATGCCCTAATGGTCAAGAGATTGGAAGGAAGGAACACCACTTTTAAAGCGCCACCAACCACCACTGCAGTAAACATTTCCCTTATTTTTAAAGGAATCCAGCATTACATTAACCCCTTTCCTGTCTCCCACCATAATATCACTGCCGTAAAGACCTGATCTTTTCATATTCATGATAATCTGCTCCACCTTGTCACACCCTGGCCCCTATGAAACACCTCAACAAACATTTTAACCCTTGTCCTCAACTCCAGCCCTACTCTTTACTTATCCAACAAGATCTTCTTTATTTGCCCTTCAATTCTAGCAGCTAATATCAGTAAAACACTTTGACCAATGTTCACCAAGAGAATTATGGCAGAATTAACAGATTCTATGAAGAAGGTTCCAGCAAATCGAATTAACAGCCTGTCCATGAAAGTGCAAATGAATGACCACTCCCTGGACAGGTGTACTCTTAATATGGTTCTCAGGGAGAGTTAGCATGAAACAGAATGTGACCAGGCTGGCCCCTTGAAATACTGGTAGAATTCCTTTTTGCCAACTGAGTGGATTGGAGCAAAATAAAGTTTCTTACCCAAAGACACAATATGCTACTAGGAACTGAACTCGCAAACTGCCAACCATGAGCTAAACACCCTAAACCACTAAGCCATGCACTTTTTCATAAAAACTGCATTTCATTCCAATGGTTCTGCTTATCTGTTGCCATAACAACAACAACAACAGGGCTTTTTCTGTACCCAGATTCCATCAGCTCTAATTATCATTATTGCCATCTTATATTTTATATCCATTTTCCCAAGTTAGCTTGGTTTAGATGAATATTTTTGTGAGGATTTGTTTTACAACTGGATACTTTTCCTGTCACTAACCCTTAACCGTTTCCCAAGTGAGGGATCTCTTATAATCCCCAAAAGTACGAAGCGAGAAGAATTTTCTTCATAAGAAAAGTGAGAGTGACATCTTTTGTAATGACTTCTGTGTGTCTGTATGACAGGTGTGTGGCATGTGTGCGTCTGTATGACAGGTGTGTGTCTGTGTGACATGTATATGTCTGTATGACAGGTGTGTGTCTGTATGACAGGTGTGTGTCTGTGTGGCATGTGTGTGTCTGTATGACAGGTGTGTGTTTATATGACAGGTGTATGTCTGTGTGCACCTGTATGAAAGGTATGTCTCTGTACAACAGGTGTGTGTCAATTTGACAGGCTTATGTCAGTATGACAGGTGTGTGTCCATATGATATGTATGTCTGTACAACAGGTGTGTCCCTGTATGACAGGCAGGTGTGTCCCTGTACAACAGGTGTGTGCTGTCTGTACGACAGGTGTGAGTATCATTATGACAGATGGAGGAACATAAGCTGTAGTAACCTTAATTTCTTAATCAATTTGTTTCCCCTGTTGGTAAGGAGCAGAATGGGTGGGCAGGAGGTGTTCACAGGCAGAGGGAATATATATCAGTTGTGTGTGAAGAGGCTGGGAAGATATAAGGAGGGGGAGGGTTAGGGTGGGAGAGTCATCCTAGAACCATAGTGCGGATTATTATTTTGAGACCATAACCCGTGGCCTCTGCTTGGGATGTAGCGAGCTGGCAGAAACGTTAGCACGCCGGGCGAAATGCGTAGCCGTATTTCGTCTTCCGTTACGTTCTGAGTTAAAATTCGCCGAGGTTGGCTTTGCCTTTCATCCTTTCGGGGTTGATAAATTAAGTACCAGTTACGCACTGGGGTCGATGTAATCAACTTAATCCGTTTGTCTGTCCTTGTTTGTCCCCTCTGTGTTTAGCCCCTTGTGGGTAATAAAGCAATATATTATTTTTCGAGGGGGTGGGGAGACAAGTGGAGGTGTTAAAGTGTGTCAAAAAATACTATGTGCTATTTTATTTGACTCATTGCATTAGGGGTTCTAATCCCACTGAGGTTAACTTTGATTTTCATCCTTTCGGGGTCAATGAAATAAGTACCAGCTGTGTACTGAGGTTGATGTAATCAGTTAGCCCCTCCCCACAAAATTTCAGGGCTTATGCCTATAGTAGAAAGGATTATTATTATTATTATTATTACTTTTATTATTATCATTGTTATTATTATTATTATTATTATTATTATTGTTATTATTGGTTGCTGTGATGATGTCCTTGTTTTTGGTTCCCTTCCAAGTTCTCCATTCCACAAGTGAATCTGCTGACTACTACTACTACTACTACTACTGCTACTGCTGTCACCACCACCCCTGCAGCCGTCGCCACCACCACCACCATCACCACAGCTGTAGCTGCTGCCACTGCTGCTGCTGCTACAGCTAGTCTCACTTCTAATTTATATCAACTCATTATCTAGGGGTGTCTGTCTGTCTGTCTCTCTCTATCAGTCTGTGCTTATCTGTCTATCTAGCTATAGCTATTAATCTACCTACCTGTCTGTCTGTCTGTCTGTCTGTCTGTCTATCTATCTATCTATCTACTTACCTACCTATATATCTATCTACCTACCTACCTGTCTGTCTGTCTGTCTATCTATCTATCTATCTATCTATCTATCTATCTATCTACCTACCTACCTACCTATCTATCTATCTATCTATATCTATCTATCTATCTATCTATCTATCTATCTATCTATCTATCTATCTGTCTATCTATCTTTCATAAGACATGCATAAGATCTGGTCATCAAATCTAAGTAGAGACTTCAAACTTGAAATCTTCAAAGCCACAGTCAAACTAATTCTACTATATGGCTCAGAAACCTGGATGTTATCAAAGAAGCTTGAGAAAGTTGGATGGAACCTACACTCGCCTCCTTATGAGAGCTCAAAATCTCTCGTGGAAGCGCCATCCAACCAAAATGCAAATATATG
Organism: Octopus sinensis; assembly: GCF_006345805.1. Lineage (NCBI taxonomy): Eukaryota > Metazoa > Mollusca > Cephalopoda > Octopoda > Octopodidae > Octopus > Octopus sinensis. The sequence goes on from NC_043014.1 coordinate 801,810, forward strand.
GGAAACTACCACCTGTGTCATCTCTTGTGAAAGGTAGGAGAGTCCAGTTTGCTGGACATTGTTGTAGAGCTGAAAAAGAAGTAATTTCTACTCTTCTCCTCTGGAAGCCATCTACTCGCAATACCAGAGGGCGCACACTCTCCTACTCTGATGTAATCTCCAGGGATACAGGCATCCAGCAACAGGACCTCCGTAATGCCATGATGGACCGTGAAGTCTGGCATAGCATGGTAAATTCCATTGTCTCAACCACAGTCGAACAATGAGGATGATGATCTATCTGTCTGTCGGTCTGTCTGACCATCCATCCATCCACCAATCTACATAAGTGAGTGAGTCTTGTGTGTCTGTATGCTTGATACATTTCCTAAGAAGTTTCTTTTGCACTGATGAAGCCTTGGGTTCAATCCCACTTCACAGTGTCTTGGCCATTTGTGATTTACTACAGCTTCAGGTTCACCCAAGTCTTATGAGTAGAATTAAAGTGACGGAAACTGTATGGAAGCCTTTGAAAGGAATTTCTCAGCTCTGTCCCACACTGTGTCACACTGTATAATGATTATATTCAGGGTACGTCTGTCTGTGGAATACGCAACCACTTCCACTGTAATTAAATGAGTTGCTAATTCAGTCAAACGAGCAAACAAAATACTCGGCAAGGTGCATTCCAGAAGTTTCGAGACTTTTTCAGGAGTGGCAGTTAGAACTATCTTAAGATTCTTATAATTTTAGTCTATCATTACAATACATCTAATAAGCTGACCTGCCACCTTTTCTTATTCCAGAAAGAAAGAAACGGCTGTAAAGGCACTTTGAACCCATCCTACTAAACACTGCTTGTCACAGGTGACTGGTTTGCAGGACGCAGTTGGGAGATGAAGGAAATTCGGAAGAGGTTCACCATGCAATAAAATTTTGTGTTAAACGAGGGGGAAATGCTGTAGAAACTTTTGAAATGCTCCAGACTGGGCATGGATTAACTTGTATGAGGCCAAGCAATTGTTTTCCACGGGCACAAGTGTCCAAGCAGAACAAGTCCACCTGGAAAGTTGTGATGCAAGGGTATCATCTGCATCCACTGGGTTCCCTCTGGCCAAACGGTCAACAAACAGATCTTTGTGGCGGTTGGGGTGGGGGTTCAGGGAGAAATTTCGTTGCAAAGGGCCAGAACACCTGCACCAAGAGAATGCAGCAGCAGTCCACAATTCCATCCAGGTAATCAACACTTTGGCAGAGGTGTTCCCCCCCCCCTGCTCCCTGTGACTTGTTCCCCAAGATGCAGGAGGCTGTGACAAGGGTCTTGGCTGGACATCTTCACTTTGGAGGACTTCCAAGGCAAGCATCCCTACCAGCTAGGGCTAGCACCTAGAGATATGCAGGTCTCTAGGTGCTAGGTGCTTCACAAATATAAGGACACAGGAAATGTGTCAAAGCCAACAGGAAGCGTTGATGCTTCCTAGGGCTAAACAGCGGTGGTGTAATTCCCTTTACGGGACTGTCACGTTATGTTGACAGTATACAACCACTCCATCACTCCACCACCACTCGTGTCTCTCTGAGACATTTAGAAATTCAATATTTCTAATTTCTGTGACCAGTGAATAGATTTCCCTGTAAATACATATATTTGCGAAGCCTTGGCAGACATCTCAGCTGGCAGGACTCAATACCCTGGACTGATGACGAGCAAAGACTCACAAACATGCATGTCTCTAGGTACAGGCCCTGGCTGTTGGGGGTGCTTGCCTCCCCTTCGCAAATATAAGGACACAGGAAATGTGTCAAAGCTGACAGGAAGCGTTCTATGCTTCCTAGGGCTAAATAGTGGTGGTGTGATTCCCTTTACGGGACTGTCATGACATTATACAACCACTCTTCGCTCCACCACCACTCATGTCTCTCTGAGACATTTAGAAATTCAATATTTCTAACATATATATATATATATATATATATATATATATATATTCCAAATACGCCAGCTAAGCTAAGCTGAACTGACTAAAGTCATAAGACACCCGCTGTTTTTGTCCTGTTATTACTATTATTGTTTTTTGTATTTTATATTTGAGTGGCATCGTCCGTTTTTCTGTCCTTGTTTTGTATACATTCAATCCTTTTTCCAAGAAATCTAATGCTCGTAACTTAGTTTTTCCTTGGGGCTGGCCGGATCGGAGCGATCTCAAGATTAATCAGCCGAAATTGTGAGGATGATCCGGTTCTTGACTGAAGATTAGAGACTCGAATGACCCGTCCGTTTTTTGTGTCGTCTCTTTGAGTGTTTTGCATTCTTGTCCCATTTTGTATTTTTATATATATTTTTTATACATACATATATATATATATATATATATATATATATATATATATACATATATATATATATATATAGGACAGATGTCTTTCAAACTGAAAGTATTATCTCACATTGTAATAGAGATGTAATAGTGAAATAGTGTAAGAGATAAGCGATTGCTCTTGGCTCGCATTAGGCAAGAAGTTGAAAACTATTTTGGCCTGCAGGGATCCTACGTAAGGCACGTGTAAAATTTGAATGAAATCAGTTGTATAGTTCTCGAGTTTTAGGCATTCACACAGACAGACAGACAGACATTCTCATCTTTATTTACACTAGCAGGCATACCCGGCGTTGCTCGTGGCTGATTGTTAGTATGCCTGTTTGGTTATAAGACCATTCACAGATGCACTTCTGAACTGAATGAAAGAAATCCTAATAGCAGATGTTCCTTGCGTTGTTTGATTTATTTAGAATAATGTTTGTCACTCAAACCCTCTTTCATGGGCCGAAGAGATGATAGTCCAGTGATGAGGAAGTGGAAACTGTAGTGAAGAAGCGGCTCAAAGAACAGTCAACAGAATTTTACAGGGAAGAGATGCTCTCATTTGAAGGAGGAACATTGCTATTGAGAGAAACGGTGACTATGTTGAGAAGTAGGGATGTGATCCACAGAGGACCAGCTTCATTTTGATGTATGAGTCATGTTCTTGTGTTGGTAATTATACCTGTTCTAAACAAAATGGCTTTTCTTTTTGACTCACCCTCGTATATATATATATATATATATATATATATATATACACACATACATCATCATCATCATCATCATCAGTTAACATCTGCTTTCCATGCTGGGTCAGCCAGTTTGACTGGAACTGGTAAGCTGGAGGGTTCCAGTCTGATTCAGCATAGTTTCTACAGCTGGATGCCCTTCCTAACACCAACAACTCCAAGAGTCTTGTAGGTGCTTTTAACGTGCCACCAGCACGGGTGCCATTTACCTGACACCATCAGTGGTCATCACTATTTCATGGGCGCCATTCCCAAGACACTGGCAACGCCAATAACCATGATTTCACTTGACTTGACAAGGCTTCTCAATACATACATACCTATATATATCTATTGAATGTCATGGGAACAGAAATTATATATACACATACACATATATATCTGCATATGTATGTATATATACACACACACACACACACACACACACCCATACATATATATATATATATACACACACACATACATACATATATGTGTGTGCATTTGTGTACATTTTTATGTTTGTTTAACCTGCTCATGTATGAACATGTTCACTGGAAAACTATGGACAGATATTTATGCAATTTATGTATGTCTATGTATACATACAGACAGACAGATAAACAGATGGTGCACTTCACAAGTTTTACAACTTGTGAATTGCTTTCACAAATGCATAATATATGGGTACATACCATGTACTTAAGCAGCTTGTGGTGCCCACATGCATGTCTCCACGTCTAATGCATTGTTCATGTATGCACATATGTATATGAGAGTATAGTTATGTATATATGTCTATAATGCAACACTGATGATGATTTGGAAGTATATATAATCATGGTGTGTGTGTGGCTACTCTTGCATCGCCATTCTAAACTTGTAATGTACCCGCGCCCCTCCCCCATAAAGACTGTATGGTACTGAAGAAAATTGTAATTACAATTGTAATCCATGCTGCAGCCTGTACCTGCACCAACTTACACTAGGCTGCTAAAATCTTTCCAGGTGCTGAAAACATCCCCATAGTCTCCCTCCTAGGCTTCTTATAATTCATAAGATCAGAGCTGCCACAATCAACAGCAGTACATTGAAACATAGGTTCAGTGAGATTGTTGAAATGCTTGAGCAGAGGCATGTAAATGTGTGTTGTGTGCAAGCCTCAGGTAAGCTGCTCACATGAAAAAGACATAAGTTCTTCTGGATGGGAAGTAATGATGGATTAGATGGCATAGGTATTCTTTTGGCAGAGAAATGGGTGAATAAGGTGAGTGAGGTAGTCAGGCTGTGTGATAGAATTATTAAGCTAAGATTTAAAATAACAATGTCAATCTTTGCATATGCTCCGTGTGTCAGACTCACAGATGTTCAGAAGGACTGTTTCTATGAAATCCTTCTGCAGATTACCTTAACAATGATAGATAATAATGTTCTCATTGTGGCAGAGGACTTCAATGACCACAGTAGAAAACACTCTGATGGTTTTCATGGTGTACACGAAGGCTAAGGCTTTTGTTTCCAAAGAGAGTGGGAAACAAAGCAGTTGGAGTTTTGTGATGCAAATGACTTAATGGTTTGCAATACCAACTCCAGGAAACCTGCCAGCCGCCTGATGACTTATCAGTCTTATGGGTGCACTAACAAGGCTGACTGCATCCTCACCAGAAACAGGGACAGGTGGGTGCTCATGAATGCAAAGTCCTTCCCATGGGAAGACTGGAAGAGTAGAGGTAGCAAAGAACCATATCAGACAGCTAAAAGAGAAGCAAGGCATCAAGTATATCTGGCTAAAACAGAAGCAGAAAGGAAAAGCTTTGCCAATGACCAACAGCATGAAGATCAGAAAGTTGAGATGTTCTGACCTGCCAGTCAGACTGCGCTGGTATGGTCATGTGATGTGTATGGACGAGGACAGCCCTGTAAAGAAGTGCTGATTTCTAACTGTGGAGGGAACCTGTGGAAGGGATAGTCCCAGGAAGACATGGGATGAGGTAATGAAGCATGATCTTTGACCAGTGGGCCTCATAGTGGCAATGACTAGTGACTGAGACCCTTAGCAATATGCCGTGCTTGAGAAGACCCATTGAGCCAAGTGAAATCCCAGATGTGGCCACTGCCAGTGTCACATACCTGGTACATAAAAAGCACCCATTGAACTTTGGGTCTCACAAAGGCAGTGACAAGGATTGACCCCTTTGGCAATGTAGTGTGCTTGAGAAGACCTGTCAAGTCAAGTGAGATTATAGTCATGGCCAATGCAGGTATTTCATAATTGGTACCTGTGCAGGTGGGGTGAAAGGCACTACACTCGTTTGGTGTGGTTGGCATTAGGAAGGGCATCCAACTGTAGAAGCCATGCCAAACCAGATTGGAATTTAATGCAGCTTACCAGTTTTCAGTCAAACCATCCAACCCATGCCAATATGGAAAGCGGATGTTAAATGATGATGATGATGATATATATAACAAAACAATAAAATGGAAATTTTTTGGTATTGTTTCTTTTCCATTACACATGTTCCATTTGCTAATAGGAACTACAGACTTATGTGTTACATAAGCATGTAAAGAATTTCTTTTTAGTGATCTTAATATCATTTCCAACTTTCTACCAGAGAATTTTGAAAGTTGATCCTGCACTAATATCAACAAAGATAGGTGCAGGAGTGGCTGTGTGGTAAGAAGCTTGCTTCCCAACCAAATGGTTCTGGGTTCAGTCCCACTGCGTGGCACCCTGGGCAAGTGTCTTGTGAGTGGATTTGGTAGACAGAAACTGAAAGAAGCCCACTGTATCTCCTTCTCTCTCTCTCTCTCTCTCTCTCTCTCCCTCTCTCTCATCTCTCTCTATATATATATATGTATGTGTGTGTATTTGTTTGTGTGACTGTGTTGTCTCTTCCCAACATCGCTTGACAACCAATGCTGGTGAGTTTATGTCCCTGTAACTTAGTGGTTCGGCAAAAGAGACCGATAGAATAAGTAATAGGCTTACAAAGAATAAGTCCTGGGATTGATTAGTTCGACTAAAGGCAGTGCTCCAGCATGGCTGCAGTCAAATGACTGAAACAAGTAACAGAATAAAATAATATGTGTGTATATATATATATATATAAAATTAATCCAAACATGAAAACACAACAATGCGAGGACGTGGAACAAATATAGTATCATTGGACGCTCAGGAAAGAAGGAAAGAAGGAGCTCTTCGTCGGAAACATAGGAAAAGGAAAGATCCTGAGAAGGGAAGACGGAGGAAAAAAATCGCCAACGGTACACACGCGGTCACATTTTGAATGCTAATATATATATATATGTATGTGTGTGTATATATATATATATATATACACACATACATACATATATATATATATATATATATATATATATATATATATATATATATATATATATATATATATATATATATATACATACATACATACATACATATATATATATACATGCATATATATATATATATATATATGTATTTGTGTGTCTGTGTTTGTCCCCCCACCATCGCTTGACAACCGATGTTGGTGTGTTTATATTCCTGTAACTTAGCGGTTCAGCAAGAGACCAACAGAATAAGTACCAAGCTTACAAAGAATAAGTCATGGGATCAATTTGTTCAACTAAAGGCGGTGCTCCAGCATGGCTGCAGTCAAATGCCTGAAACAAATAAAAGAAAAAATGTTTGTAAAAATGTGTTGGTGGACAGAAAAACGGGGATCCGTTTTGCCAGTTTCTGTTTTAATTGGGTCAGTCACCTGGAACTGCAAAAGTCTGATTTGCATAATTAGTATTTTTCCGGCAATGAGGTGAGATAATTAATTACCTTCGACAACAGCTTTGTCACAAATGTTTCAAAGGATATTACATGTGTGTGTGACGTGTACTTTTGTACTCTCATTCTTTTGTACTCTGAATCTAAATTATATTTTCAGATTTTTTTCCTTCTGAGGTTTAGTTTTCTTGCGATGTTTTTTGCCCAGGTTTTCACCTCTCTTTTAGCATAAGCTTGGGATGAGAAATAAAGGGCCAGTTATTTTAGGAGCTGGTGGTGGTGGGGGGGAATCAGTCAGTTACATCAACTTTCATTGCCCCAAAAGGATGAAAGGCAAAGTTGACCTCAGCAGGATTTGAACTTAGAAGGTAAAGACTTGGAAGGATTGCTGCTAAGTATTTTGCTCAGCACGCTAACGATTTTGTCAACTTGTTAATGGTAATGATAATTCCTTCTCCTAAGGCAGTGAGCTGGTAGAACCATTAGCATGCCTAGCAGCATTTTGTTCATCTTTAGGTTCTGAGTTCAACTTTGCCTTTCATCCTTTCGGGGTCAATAAAATAAGTACCAATTGAATACTGGGGTTGATGTAATTGATTTAGACCCTTCCCCATAAAACTGCTGGCCTTATGCTAAAGTTTGAAATCAATAATTCTTTCTCCTATATCGGCACAATGCCTGGAATTTTGGGAGAAGGCAGCAAGTTGTTGATACCAAAAATGCCAGTAGTAGAGGGATTTGGCTGCTGTTTCTAGGATATTGAGCGATCATTATGAGGCTCTCCTATTGGCTGATATGGCTGTTGTTTAGTGTCTGTTGATCCGGTCGATGAAGCCATGACTATTCCATCTACTATCCTTCATTTTTCATAGCAGTGTCATCTTAGGGTGATTCAGCAGTTATTTCTAGTTGGCCTATCGACCACATATCAGCTTCTGTGTGTGTGTGTGGTTACATGAGTATTAAATGCGAGGAATATGTAGGCAAACGTACAGTTCGATACCCCACTGAATGTTTCCTTATAACTTTTGCTCATAACTCTCTTAAGAATATAATATTCAGAAATGATGTTTCGCAGAACACATCTTCACATCTTCGAGAGAGTAGATCACGTAACGATGATGTTTCAAAAATATTAATTCGAAGAGAAAAAAAATTTAAATGCAAAAGTTATGGAAAGTGGTGGTAAGAACATCGTGGGGAAGAGAAAAAATTATCCGAACCTCTTCCAAAAGACATTTGCTAAATTTCATCGGCGTAAACGTAATGTAAGCCCTGAAAAACATTTGTTTGCAAAATCTCATTACAAAATACGCAATGTTCAGGAAGTTGGGGTCCCAAACTGTAGACATACAATGTTTCTTTCTCTGTTTTATGTCGTACGTGTTGTTATTACTACTTTGCCCTCGGGAAGTTTTGATCTATAAAGCACACCAGAATATAGGATTTGGTTCAGCGATCCATAATTCCAGACGTGCCATCCCACCCGATTTGTTAAGGACTTTCGGTTGCTTACTTTGAGTGGCGTGAGAGTCCGTCCTTGAGCCCCATGTCAACCCTGAGCAAGCAGGACCACGATTAAAGACGTCCCTCTGCTGACCATTCCGTATTCTTCTTCTTTTTTTTTTATCTCTTCGACTACATTGCTCATTGTACATGTCCTTCTTTATGTGCTAAGGTATATGGTTGCTATATCTAGCAGGTCACACGACAGTGTCGTCTCCATTGCGTCGATGTCTCTCCCCGCCTCTCACTTTCGATGCCTCTCTGTGTCTGTGTCTGTGTAATATCTGCGTACATATAAAAGGAAAAAAAGTATTACAAATAAACATAAATACACAAACACACACACACACACACATGCATATATTTGTGTGTGTGACTCCAAGTTTGCGTTGTGTCGAGGTGCAGGTTTCGATCCCAAAGTTAGGCGTAATGAAGATAACGATAATAACGATAGTAATAATGATTCTGATGTTCCTTGCTTATCTTGTATTACGTGTGGAAGACAGGTGCGTGTAGCCGGGTGCTTGACTTTGGGTCAGTCAAATGTCTGGATGTACAATTTTTTGAAACAATTGGCTTTTAACACACACATTTGTAAAATTTACTTCTTTTCACTGAATTATCGCAAATTGCAACATATTCTATTGTTTTAGATGTTTACTATGTTATATAACCTGCAGAAGCTAAGAATTCAAATAAAAAGAATAAAATATTTCTTAATGATAATCTCTCTCTCTCTCTCTCTCTCTCTCTCTCTCTATATATATATATATATGTGTGTGTGTGTGTGTGTGTGTGTGTGTATATATATATATATATGTATATACACGCGTGTATGCGTGTTTGATATATATATATGTGTGTGTGCGTGTGTGTATATATGTGTATATATATACATACACGTGCGTGTTTGTATGCATGATGTATATATGTGTATACACACATATATATATACATCACGCACGTGTATGTATATATATGTATGTATATGTGTATACATATATATGTACATGTGTATATATATATATATATATATATATAATTATTGTTCACATATTCACATTGATGCATTCAACCAGAGACGAGTGCTTGTAACAAATATTAAAACACTTATATACACATCTCAAACGTTCATCTGTATTGGCGGTTGGCACATGTGTCACATAACATAATTATACATACACGTACGTGTGCCTGTATTATTAATATTTACACCAGCGGCACATATACACACTCGAACAGACGTATATATTGGAGACGAGTGTTTAAACATACACATAAATACATATTATACACACATATAGTCATCACTATACCATTAATCTCCATATAATAGAAAGTATACACACACACATATATTTAAAGTACTCAGACGATCACACCAATTTATACAGTCATACAAATGTGTGTGTGGGTATATATGTGTAGGTGCGCGAATGTACGTATATATGTATGTACACACACACACACGTTATATATGCACAGTAATTAATAGTTCGAGGACAGGTAATCCTCGACATATTCAGGTAAAAGACAAACGGTGATATAGAAGCTAGTGATAATATTTAATGGTGTGTACATTGTTCGCAGTGACCACCGCTACGACCAATGTTGTAACGCAATGATCATTGGTGTGACTCCACGCTGTGACCAGTATTGTAACAGCACATTGTGACTACCACTATAACAGTGACCACGATAGTAACGTAGTGGCCCCTACCATGACGCTGTGACCCCTACTGTAACGCGGTGACCCCTACTGTAACATTACGCTATGATCTAAATATTGGGGGGGCTTTTAACTTGTATTTCTATTCTAATGTTATGCATGTCACAATATATAAGATATATGTAACGTGTGTGTATACCTTGCTTATACTTGTAGGCATTTAATGGTGCACACACACACTCACCTCCCCAACTAACATGTCGTTACATGAAGCCAACTAGGAAGCCACTTTGTGGTTGTTTGATTGGCTAGAAATAGTGACTAAATCTCCATTGGATCACACCATATCTTCCTGAGAATTAAAAAAGAAATCATTGAATGCCACAGCACCGCCAACCACCACACACTCAAAAAGATGGTATGGTCACCAGTGGAATACCTTTGTTCTTAGGCACTGCCGTCTTAACATTATAGGCCCCTGTGAAAATCAATGAACTGGACCCTTTAGTATTTATTGACTGCAAGTCACAGTGTACATAGATTAGAATTGGGCCCCCTGGACCCGCGAGGGCTCCTGGGCAACTGGCTCACTGTGCCCCTATCTTTACAGGGTCCTGTACTCCGCCCCCACATATATCCTTGTTTTTAACGAGTAGCTATATTGCCGTTACAATATATAGTTCGTGAGCGTGTGTGATATATGAATGTATGTATGTGTATATATTGTTGTTTAGCACTGGGACAGATACCTTGATTGAGCCAACCTATGGTTAAAGACAATCCATCTATTCATTTAATGACATTTAGGTGTTTCTGTTTTTAAAAATCAATTAATTAAAATATTCCAGAGGAAAGGGCTGTGCCCCTGGTCTCAGCAGACTCTCAGGGATCAATGGTATAAATAACTATTAAACGTTCCTCTTGAGTTGTTATTGGGGTCTGATTAGATTGAGGGTTGGCTGTTATTTTTAGTTGTTTGATCACAGAAAGTCTTTCTCGTTGGCTTTTATGTTTGTTGTTGTTCTTTAGCCCTCAAGACGCCCTCGCTCGAGTACGCCTATGATAAAAAAAAATAGTCCGGCCACGATCAATTCGTCTTTTTTTATGCTTAGGACTATTTTATTCTAAATGCCCTACAGTTTTTAAAGTAATAAGAAGGACATTTGGTCGCTATTTCTAATAGCCTGAACGACCACATAGAACTCCCCCTTCCGTAGTTCTGAAGTGGTGTAATCTTCAGGGTCATCGAACTCTCGCCCTCAGTCCACCAATGCTGAACATTTCCATAAACTTTACCAACTTTATCCGGATGTCCACCCACGTAGAATAGCTTTTACCTTGCATTTGTATTATAAGCTTTAATAAATGGTTTTTGCTTTTGAACATTTAGAGTCAGCTAGACATACACACATGTGTTGATTCACTAACACAGTACTTTACATATGTAAGCGAGGCCTAAATAAGGGTTTCACTGACCAGATATATCTCCCTTACAACCACCAAGTCACACACATGGTTCTTAGCCCTTTCAGGTAGGGTACAATGGGCACCGCTGTGGTATGGCGCCACAATTAATTGTTTCCTCATAACTCTCTGAAGGATACATATTTTTTAACGAAATTTTGCAGAGGTATGTTTTCAAGGGTGAAGATTACAGCCATGGTGGGGAGAAAAAAAATTAAGGACTTTCTGTCATATCCCTTTCCTATCTTAGATTTTTCGGATCATTCACATCAAACTGCTTATTTTTTTAACAAAGTTTTGCAAAAATACATTTTCGAGAAATGACGATGTTTTAAACAGAAAGTGAAATTTGTCGATAAAATATTTTTGTAAATTTTTATCAACATAAACCATTAATCACAACCCCGAAAACATATTTACAAACTTTTATTGAAAAATGTACGATATTCAGATAGTTATAAAAAAAAGAGCAAATCTGGGGGCACCAAACTGTACTTATTCCCTTAATATATGAGCTAGACCTTAAGTTTTAGTTATTAAACCTAAACCCACAGAGGGAGATAATTGATTGATGAATGATAAAAATGATTCTCCTTAATTGCAATACATTTACAGATGGCTTAATCGATAACAAAAATATAAATAAAAGAAACTGTCAAAAATATAAATGTTGTTTCCAACACAATAGTTTTTTTTCCCTCAGAAATATTCCGGGAAGTTGGTTAGGTTCCTGAAAATTAACGAATTTATAATAATTTACAGATTTGTAAATGGGGGGTATTTTTTTTTTTAATAAAAGTGTTAAAAACAACATCATTTGAATTTTAAGCTCCCTGCAAGTGTGACGTTTTGGATTCAATTATTTCGGCCTTACATACCTATCTGTCTGTTTTACACATCGATCTAAGCTAAGGGGTTGTGCCATGCTGTAGCACATGATATAAAGTTAGTTCAATGTGTAAGACTTCTTTCTACAACTAATCAGCATTTTTGGCCAAGATCAAAGTAACACTTTAATCTACCTTCATAGAAAATGGTTCGATTCCAAGCTAAGTTTAATTTGGAGCATGATGATGCTTCAGGAGTTGAGATACACAACTTGGCTGTTTGTCCCGTTCCTAGATTTGAACACTCGTCCCCCTTCCTTCTTTACTTTTTCTTTCATTCAACCGAATACTCATTTATATACATACTTTAACATACGCACTTCCGTATAGAACTTTATTGAAACACACACGCACCGTTGTGTAAAGCTGTGTACAAACACGTGTGTAAGTGTGTGTGGTCTGTGATATCAACACTGCTACACGGAACCAGTCTCATATCGTTGTTTATATATATTTTTACATCCACCCGCGTATGCAGATACACTCTTACACACACGTGTATAATCGTCTACACATAGACGTGTGTTAGTGACAAACGAAAGAACGAAATTTACAAATCGACAACAATCCATTGCAGCATAAAATTGAGGTAAGTTCTCGCTTAGCCGACCCCAACGGTCCAGTTTCGATTCCTAACTGAGGCCATACCGTTTCATTTGTTTTTTTTTATGTTATTGTTCGATCCCGAGTCAATCCTGATCCACCAGATGAATAATGATGTTCCAACTATGACCACCCTGTCTTTTAGCGTATAGTTATTGTTTTGCTCCAGTTTAGTCCTGACTGCAAACCTATCATGAAACAATGTTCCAACCATGACCACCCTGTCTGTGTTTTTTTTAGATATTGTGTAAGACTAAATTATGTAACGTGTAGTTGTAATTGCGTAGCCCTAGGTCAGTCCTGATCCAGTAATCAAGCCATTTTAATCCGTTCTATTTTTAGCAATCGTAGCGCATCCAGTGTCCTTTTTTAAAGGTAGTAGGGTTGATTTAAAGGGGATTTAGCTATTATTTTTTAGTCTTTCGAGTGGTCGTCTGATGGCTCGACTTTCTAATGTTGCTGAGAACTGCATGAAGACCAAAACATCCTTTCTCTCCTCTCTCCTCATCCTAAGTATTAAGAGCCAAGGGCGTTGTCAACCGAAGATGTAAAGATGAAACCAACCACACCTTATTAATTAATGGTCAGCCGAAGTGTACCTTTCGATTTTTTGTTTAACTGACACACATTACTCCCTCTCCCTCCTTTTGGCTCTCCCCATTCGCTCCCCCCCGGCTTATTTCTCTGTCCTTTCCTTTCTTCTCAGCATCGAACTCTCTCTCTCCTTCTTACAATCCTCAATTTTTTCATTACATCTCATTTTTCTTCCTTTCTCTCTCTCCTTCTACACCTTATACATTTCTTTTGACCCCACTTTCATATGATATCAACCCCACTCTCTCCAGCTCCCCCTTTACCGGTCCCTCTCATTCATTCATTCATCTTTTATGGTCAACATCATCATTGTCCTTTCCTCTCTCTCTCCTCACTCTCCCCTTCTCCCTACATCTTCTCATATCCTTCTACCTTTTACGATTTCTCTCTCCTCCCCCCCATATATCCACTCTTTCTTTTAACCCCCCCCCCTCCTCTCTCTCTCCGTCTTTCTTTTCTTCCTTCATCTCTCTTTTTCTTCTTTGTCCCCCCTCGCTCTCTCTCTCTCTTTCGCACCCACATACACACCACTGAAATTTACATTTTTTACACATATAACAACATATAGGAAGCCTCAACGTAGTCAGTCGCACAGCCGGCTAGAAATAGCAGCCAAATCTCTTTAATTAGTCTACCATCTTTTTCAAAAAGAAAAAAAGAAAGAAGACAGAACGGGGTTGGGGTGAAGGTGTTGTTTTGTTATTGTCAGAAATAAACTGTCTGAAAATATTGGTTGGTCACGGCTGGAATTCCTTTGATCACAAACTATTCAACCTGGGCTGACCGGGGAATAGAACAACACGACCACGAAGTATTAAAGTATACACGACTGTTATACGATTATATATACACACACACACATATATATATATATATATATATATATATATATATATATATGTGTGTGTGTGTGTGTGTGTGTGTGTATACTATCATTTTGTTCTCATTACACAATAACTCAATACACAATAAATACATACACAACTACACATTGTAAACACTATCTGCCCTCACAAACACACACACATACACACTCTCTCTCTCTCATACATACACACACACACACACACACACTCTCTCTCTCTCTCACACACACATACATACACACACACACACACACACACTCTCTCTCTCCCTCTCTCACACATACATACATACATACATACACACACACACACACACACACACTCTCTCTCCCTCTCTCACACACACACACACACACACACACAGCAAGTGTGTAGAAAATGTCAGCTCATAGTTTTTATGTTATGTCCCGAACTTATAAAGTCTAGATGGAGTCGAAGGTTGCCAGCCATCTTCCTCACCTGGCTAAAACTCCAACTTCCATTCGGCGGCGGCTGCCGTACCAAACATCATCACCATCACCATGATGATGATGATGATGATGATGATGGCGATGGTGATAGCAATGATGCTAATGATGATAATGTTCGTTCTTGCAGACATCCAACCCCCCGCCTCCCTCCTCTCTCTCTCTCTTTCTCTTTGACATATACTTCTTTATCGTTCTCCTGCACACTCTTCTTTCTCTCATTCACACACTCACTCTCTCTCTGATCTCTCTCTCTCTCTCTTTCACATATCTGTCACAATCTCTCCCTCTCTCTGTCACTCTTTGACACTCTCTATCCTCTCTTTCACACACTTATTTTCTTACTGCCACTCCTCCTCCTTTCGCCCTTCTATTCCCCCTCTCTCTACTTCATTGCTCCTCTTCCACTCTCTTCATTGTTTATCTTTCTCTTTCTTCCTCCCCTCACTTTCTACCCCTTTTTTCACCCCCATCCTCTTTCCTTCTCTCTTTTAATCTCTCTCTCTCTCTATAACATCACCCTCTCACTTTCTTTCGATATTATCTCACTTTATCTCTATTTCATTATCACCCTTTTTTCTTCTTTTCCCCTCTCCCTCTCTCTCTTTGCTCTCTATATCACTTCTTCTTCTCTTCTCCCCCTCCCTGTTTCACCCACTCTTTCCCCCCTCTCTATTCTCTCACTTTATCATCCATCCCTGTACTGTCTCCTTCTTCTTTCCTCTCTCTCCCTCACAGTTTCACCATCTCACCTCTGTCTTTCCCCCTCTCTCTTCTATTCCTTCCTTTCACCCTGTCCGTTCGTCAGTCTTCCCTCTCCCCATCTCTCTATCTCATGTCGGTCTATCTACCACACTTTTCCTCTCTTCCCCTTCACAACACACACTTTACATCTCTGCCATCATCTCAATTCACATGAGCAGTATTAATATTATCAACACAACTACTATTTCTACCATTATTATTTATTTAGAAGATCTGTCACCAAATGTCTCATAATTGCAATTCAAATGGTTAGCACCGCCCACATGGCACCACATACCTCTGGACGACGACCAACCGCTTGGATACCTTCCTCCTGACCAACCCCACCGACAGTGCCTATATATATAGAAACTCGGAGCTTCACCTTCATCATCATCATCATCGTCGTCAACGTGTGTCTGTCTCTTCGTCCTGGAATTCCTCCTGACCCTTGTTGTTGTTGTGGTTGTGGTTCTATTCGGAACTCGACCCACCCCACCTTGTTCCATCATCACCCGTGCTCCAGTAAAAGACACTCGGTTCGGTGCCAAGAACGGTTAAGGTGGGTTCAACTTGAAATATCTCTACAACACTTCACTTCGACAGGCAGCGGCCTGCTGGCAGAGTCTCACTTCAAACCAACCTGAGAGTGAGTATGAGTGTGTAGCTTCACTCACCTATAACAAATACACATACATAACACATAAATATGTAGACATAAACACATGCTCTCACTCCTACACTCATTTACACATGCATACGCACAAGTAATAAAGACCACACGCATTTACTAAACCATATATACACATATATACACAAGCACACGCAAAGCCTTTCACACGTGCACACATGCACTACACATAAACACACTAGCACACGTATTCACAAATACACATGCACACACACCTATACATGCACGCACACGCATTTATTTGATCTCACTCACACACGCATTTACAAAATCCCACACACATTCTTTCTCATACACACAAACACTTAAGTCATTAACACCCGTATATACTATAACTCATACATACATATATATATATATAGGCGGTGCTCCAGCATGGCCGCAGCCAACTGACTGAAACAACAATGTGGGAACCTTTACGTGGTCGCCCGACCTGCTAGAAATTACAGCCTAATCTTTCTATAATCCCGCCCAATCGTCTGAATGAATATAAGACGTACTGGTCATGGTTGAAAGGTATTTGATGCAAGGTGCAGCCGATCGTGGCTGACCGAGGGTTAAACAACAATTGTATTTAGACATAGAAAAACAGTTTGCACACACACACACACACACACCCACGCTTGCATACACACATTCATTTGTTCACTGTTACACAATATTGACACTACAGTGGGCCTCTCCCTCATCTACACACACACACACACACACACGCACGTAGTGTACGTTTATGTATAGCGCGTGTACCCATGTGCACACGCAGTGTTATGTACATCGTTTTATTCTTATGTATATTGCCTCTAAAAATGCCACGAGTGTGTGTGTGTGTGTATATATATATATATATATATATATATAGACATAAACACACACACACACACGAGTGTTCATGTATATTTCGTGGAATATTTGCTTTTCAGGATGCCGGTCTACGTATCGCCTCTTCCCCGGTTCGTCTGTTACAGTGAAGGCACGATGGTTGGAAGGTTATTGAACTGTGCCACTGACCAGACAGTCAAGAGTTCTAACCTTGATCTAGTCACCGTTTTGTGCTCCTAACTTAACTCTTACGTTTATCAGACATTTTAGTTGATACTAGTTATCGCGTATTTTCCAGTTGAGTGGTTAGAAATGGGAAAGCTATTCAGCTACTGAGGCGTAAAAAAGAAAGCACACACCTTCCGTGTATAGAAATCTACGTAAAGCGAAAAAGTGTAGCAGAGATTGTGGCATGTACCATGCTTTCGCTGACTGCTTTAGGTGCCTATGTAGACCCACCATCTCGGCCCTTCTGCCCTTGACCCAGCAGAATATCGACGATGTGTCAGCTGGAGGGTGAGTGAAGGCTGCAGCCTGCACTCGACTTGTACTCATTTACTACGGAGTGAGCTGAATAAGATATACAAATGTCTGTGTTTAAGAAAAACTATCCGATCCCGGAAGGTAGACGTGTTGTTTGTAATGAAGAGAAAGCAAAGTATTATCACGAAGGAATGTGGTCCAGAAATAGTATTGGAGACCCATGGTCGCAGAATCCTCGATGTATTACTAACTTACAAGTGTGGTCCTCAATTTGACCTTCTGTATGTGATAGGAGTGGTTTGTAGCTGTGGCTATAACTTGTTTTATATGTGCAAGTTGAATATTAATTACTTGTTGTAATTAAAGGCTTTTCCACCATGGCCATCCCATCTTTTTGTGAATTTTAGACTACATTCTCTGATGTGCCATTTTTTAAAAGAAAGTATGATGTGATTGGAGTGAGTTTAGCCATTTCTAACAGGTTCAGTGACCACATAAACCAGTGTCTCCCAAGCTTTTCCCTACCAATGATCCCCTTTTTATTTAAATGAAGTGTCCCACAGTTTCGGAAAGGTTTTACTCAACACCTTTTAAACTTAGCTCATGGGGGAGCCTTCGGGAGTTTACAGATTGTTGGCTTATTAGATGTGATGTAGAATGTTTGTGGAGGTTGTAGCAGAGTCCCTGATATTTATAAAGGACCCTTGCATTTTCTATAAGTGCATGTGGCATAAGGATAGCCTTTTCTTGCTGTGGCTGCAACAGGGGCCTATGATATTAAGGACCGTTGCACATTCAAGGTTAGTGACTGAGCTGAGATCTGAAAAGTCCTACCATAAGGGGAATCAATGCTGCAGTTACCGATTTAGGTGATCAATATTTAAAAATCGTTCCACTCCATCGTTCGATGAATATAAATGGAAGGAAGAGAGTTTACTAAGGTATCTGATTGAGGGATGAAGTGGAAGGTGGTAGAAAGAAAATGACAAAAGTGAGAGTGGGTGGTTTAATGTGGTTTCAATTGATATGAAGATGTGGGACCACTTGTATTATATTTCTGGGGACAAAACTTACAAGGGATATTTTGGTAAAGAAACAACTTGTCATTGTCAATCCTGAGAAATTTGTGGACAGTTCTAACATTTATGATTGATTCATGAAAATTTCAGGTGAGGGACTCGGAAACTGTTGATAAAATCGATTAGGGACCCTTCTTTTATTTTACAAATTAAAGGAGGAAGTGAAATGTTAAGGGCCTTTGTAGGCCTCCACACTCATTAGTTTGGTTAACATCCAACCTCAAAATCTGCCAATAAAATGTTGCTGAAGAGGCAAACAGAAGTTTGAATGAATGCTTGCAACAGAATGAACTCTAATCAAGGCTACCCAAGCATCAGGTGGTGATAGGCCAAGCATCATCAAGAATTTCTGCAAAGTTGATCTCTGTCTGAGCATTGTACTTATTATGTCAACTAAGTTGGGGACACTCCCCCACCCTTTATGTTTATAAAATGTATCTCAACAATTTGGTCCTCATTCAGATTCTGTGAATGTAAATTTGAAAGTTAACACAATTAAGTGTAAAGTGTTAGCAGAGGGTGACCGCAGGAAGTGACTTGCTTCAGTGTGAAAGACTATTATGCAGGACTTGAGTGCTTTACAGTAAAAACTGGATACAAAAAGGGGAAACTGAAATTTATGGGAGAGTCAACCTAGCTAAAACCAAGCAAAGTTCAGAGAGCTCTTACCTCTGCTGGTGACAAAAGGCCTCTCGCCCAGAGTAAAAAGCAGACTGTATGACGCATGTGTACGAACAGCCATGCTACATGGCAGTGAAACATGGGCCGTGACTGCTGAGGACATGCGTAAGCTTGCAAGAAATGAAGCCAGTATGCTCCGATGGATGTGTAATTGACTGAGTGTAAGTGCCGTGAGAGAAAAGCTGGACCTAAGAAGCATCAGTTGTGGTGTGCAAGAGAGACGTCTACGCTGGTATGGACACGTGGTAAGAATGGATGAAGATAGTTGTGTGAAAAAGTGCCACACCCTAGCGGTTGAGGGAACCTGTGGAAGAGGTAGACCCAGGAAAACCTGGGATGAGGTGGTGAAGCACGACCTTTGCTCTTTAGGTCTCACCGAAGAAATGACCAGAGACCAAGACCTTTGGAGATATGCTGTGCATGAGAAGACCCGGCAGGACAAGTGAGGCCATAACCCGTGGCCCCTACCTGGGACGTAGTCAGTCCACCTGTGCATACCTTCCTTCTTGGGACACATAACTCTACTTGTGAAGACCTGTTGAGGCAAGTGAAAATCAAAAAATCGAATTGAAATCGATCAACATCAATGGAATTTGTAGTTTGTGGTACCAGTGCGGGGGCACATAAGAGAACCATCTGAACGTGGCCGTAGCCAGCACCGCGTCGACTGGCCTCCGTGCTGGTGGCACGTAACAAACACCATCCGATTGTGGCCGTGCCAGCCTCGCCTGGCTTCCGTGCCGGTGGCACGTAAAAAGCACCATCCGAGCGTGGCCGTTCGCCAGCCTCGTCTGGCACCTGTGTCGGTGGCACATAAAAAGCACCCACTATACTCACGGAGTGATTGGTGTTAGGAAGGGCATCCAGCTGTAGAAACACTGCCAGATCTGACTGGGCCTGGTGCAGCCTTCGGGTTTCCCAGAACCCAGTTGAATCGTCCAACCCATGCTAGCATGGAAAGCAGACGTTAAACGATGATGATGATGAACAAAAGTATTGAGATTGCTAATGATTTGATTGGTTTTTGATGAAGGCTGTAGAGTGGTTGGGGATCTTAAAAATACCCAGGTAATATAATTAATGTGGAGGAGGCTGGAATTATAAATAACAGAGTGAAGTTGATCCCTGCATCGTACTTATTGTGTCAACCAAGTTGAGGACACTCCCCCACCCTTTTGTTTTTATATAAAATGTATCTCAACAATTTGGTTTGAGGCTGGAGAGAAGAAGATTAGAGAAATGTTGCGCCTTTCTCTGTAGAAATGGTAAAATATGAGACTTGTTCTGTGATGTCGTCTGGCACTGGTTGTGGAGAAGATTTATAACTGCAGAACGATAACTTGTATTCTTTTGCTGTGTATGAAATGTTGATTTTGGAGGAAGTCGATGAAGTTTGTTAAGAAAGACTGAATATCAAGAAATTATTTTGTTGTGCAAAGGAATGAAAGCCTGTCACCATATTGGAATTTAGATGGGAGTGAAAGGGAGACTCTTGAATTGGGGGTTGATGTAATGAGGAGCTGAGAGGGTGTATATAGCTAGGTATTGGGGTGTAAGGAGGAGCTGAGAGGGTGTATATATAGCTAGGTGTTGAGGTGTAAGGAGGAGCTGAGAGGGTGTATATATAGCTAGGTGTTGAGGTGTAAGGAAGTGCTTAGAGGGTGTATATATAGCTAGGTGTTGAGGTGTAAGGAGGAGCTGTGAAGTGATAGTTTGGGATAAAGTGGAGAGGTTTGGGATGTAGAGGAATCAGAAATTGGAAGGAATTAGTGAGGTCACAGTTTTGGATCTAATAACAAGGTCGTAAGGCTTAAATAGGGTGCTGCTAACCAAAATACACTTAGACAAGACCCTGTAAATCTGACCTGCAACATCTTGGAAAAGACATTGTGCTGGTATTATATACCATGCAAAGTGTATAGGTATAGATCTATGTTTGTATATAATTCTGTATATTCATTTGATGGCTGTAAATGAGTGTCACTGTCATGCATGCAGTGTCATTTGCCTCCAGCCTTGTGTGGAAACCTGTCTGGTCCTGGGAAAATATTACCTTGACTGGAAACAGGTGTGGGGTGGTGACAGGAAGGGCATCCAGCCATTGACTGTCTGCCTCAACAAATTTTGTCCAACCTATGTGGCCATAGAAAAGGGGATAATAAGATGATGATGATGATGATAGTACTGTCCCTTCGTCATATTTAAACCTCTCAACACCTGGCATAAAACCACTTCCTTCATCACAACACTCACTCCATCCTCTCAGTTAAAATGGTCTTCTCTTGTGAGTTACTGAGCAACCTGAATAGTACCAGTTCCACAGAAAAGCATATTAGACATTCTGTAATGTAGTTGGCGTTAGGAAGGGCCTCCAGCCATAGAAACCAGGCCAAATGAAGCATTGGGGCTTGGCCCAGTCTTCTGGTTCATTAGACCATGTTGAACCCTCTAACTCTTACCAACATGGAAGATGGACTTTAAATGGTTATTATGATGATGATGATGATGTAGTCTTGAATTAATTCGTTTGTTGTGTGTGTGTGTGTGTGTGTGTGTGGAGTTTTAGAGCTTATTTTGCGTGGGCACCTGCCAGGTGGCAAGGTTGTAATGAAAAGAAATTAAGATCAAAAGTATAAATAAAAAATAAGGATTGGTGGGTAGTCTGGGTTCATCATCATCGTTTAAACATCCGCTTTCCATGCTGGCATGGGTTGGACAGTTTGAGCCAGGAGGCTGAACCAGGCTCCAATCTGATCTGGTAAGGTTTCTACAGCTGGATGCCCTTCCTAACGCCAACCACTCTGGAACCACTTAGGCGTCTATTCCTCATTCTCAGTATCATCCCTTTGCCATTTCCTTTTCCACAGATCACCCTCTCTCCCTGCCACCAGTTATTCCTCTCCTTTTCTCTTGATCCGTATCTTACAAGTGTCATTCCTCATTCTTAACACCTTCTCTCTGCTCTCATCCTCAACTCCCTTTCGTATGTGCTGTCGACATCCCAGTCACTTGACTCCACTCAAAATAGTTACTACAATGTTGCTCTGACTCTCTCTCTGCCTGACTTTGTCTCTCAACAACACATTCAGCCCATGCCAGCATGGAAAACGGTTGATATAAGATGATGGTGATGATGATTATCTTCCTCATCATATATCTAGTTTGGTGATGTTCAGATGTGGGTGAGGTGTGTTTCAACCTACACTGAGAGACAGCTACCAGCAATGATGTTGTTTGTAGCAGAATTGCAACAGGTGACGTTTGGTGACCTTCTCGGTCAACAAATCATTTGTTAATTCTGCACTTACAAATTCTTCTAGAATAATAAAAAAAAATCCCTTTCTTGGAGATAACATAGGATCCGTTTAGATCTATAGGGAAGGCCTCAGAAATTCTGAGTTTAAACCATATCGCATCAGGAATTAGAATAAAAGGGATGTTGTGATTGACAAGATAAAGAAGGAAGATGTAGGAAGTTGCTGGGCTCAGTGGAGTTGACTGTGTTGCTTGGACATAGCAGCAAATAGGACAGAGGGAACTTTGGTCATGGGAGATGACCAGAACCTTTTTTTTTCCTTTTTTGGTTCACTCCATGTACAATATGTTTCCTAGTCCTCTGTTGGAAAATAGAGGTAAGTGACTTGTGGCATATGTGGAAAGATACATATTCTCCAGTTGTCCACAAGATACACATGACAGCAAAATCAAGTGTTGAGAGTACAAAGAATAGTGGATAATGTAGCAGAGGAGAGGCTGAAGAGAATTAATAATGGTGAGCGACTAGAAATATTGAGGAATAGAGTTTGAAGAAGAAGACTAATTCAGAGTAGGAGAGGACATAGCAGTTTTCAGTTGACCCTGATGCTAAATATTGCTTTCTCCCTTTCTAAAGTGAAAAGATCTCATCAAATGATGAAAGGAAAATGAAGGTGGAAGAAGCGGTGGAGAAAGGATACACCATTGTCATAAGCTGCAGATAAAAGGGAGCCAATATATTTAGCTGAAAAGAGACGGTGATTGAAAAGGTTTGTTCCATAAGGTAGAACATTAAGGTTGACACAGAGATATAGGGATCGGTCATGTGTGATGAAACCAAATTTGTCCTGATGTCCAGTTGTCTTATTATCTTCATCAGTGGGTATCCTGAGGCAGGTAGTTCTGGAGTTGTGGTTGAAGGGGCCAAAACACCAACAGGGAATTGTTGCTGCCTGGCGAGACGTTGATTCTTATATTTTGAGATGGAATAAAGCAGGATCCTCTGCATGCAAGTCTTTTAGTCTGATTGAAAACCTGCAAAAGAATTGTGAAGATCTGAGAAGTGGAAGCACTGAATGGAGTCCAGTGGTGAAGTTCTTGCTATGAAGGCATCTCTGACTCTGAGGCAGCCATGATCTACACCCTGAAGGAGGAACCAACCCAGGGTAGAGCAGTGTTCTATCTACCTCGAAATGACTGAGACTACTCTTGCAATGTCTGCAACCAGATCTGCAAATCCTGGGTAGCTTTGTATTCCCACATGGGGCCAAATGGCAAAACATGCAACTGAGAACACTTTGTCTAACTGAACTCTCATTCATCAAAGGGACGAGAATTTCCAACAACAATATATATCTTCAACATCATCATTTAATGGTAATTTTTTTATGCCGGCATGGGTTAGATCAGTGATCCTTAACCCATTTCTTTTACTTATGGACCCTTTTGATTCCTATTTTACTCAGGTGGACCCCCATAGCCAATTGATATTTAAAAAATCCAATTATGTTTATATAATTAAATACAGGCTTGTACCCCAGAGGGGAACTTTCTAGGTGCAATTCCATGGCCATTCATGACCGAAGGGGTCTTTACCGTTACCCTATTCTCTATCCAAAATAATAGGATTTTTTCCATTCTTTC
Source organism: Octopus sinensis (assembly GCF_006345805.1). Classification (NCBI taxonomy): domain Eukaryota; kingdom Metazoa; phylum Mollusca; class Cephalopoda; order Octopoda; family Octopodidae; genus Octopus; species Octopus sinensis. The sequence goes on from NC_043014.1 coordinate 826,119, forward strand.
AACTTTGACACTTATGTCTGTATGGTGGGTGTTTTAAAATTGTTGCAGATCTCGTGTTTCTGCTGGCTGTCACTTCTTCATTTCTTTTAAACGTTCCCACTTGACCCCTTCGTATCAAAGGGTTTCGCTGTTCCTGCTGAACTTTTCCTTTCCAGTTTCAAGTTGATTTCATTAATTAACATTGAATATTAATTTATTTATTTCCATTTTCAGTAAAATCAACTTTCTTAACTTTTGAAACTCTATTATCTGATTTTTCTTATAAAAAATATATAAAGTATTTCTAGCATATGTATATAGGGTTAGGGTATATATGGGGTATAGGGTATAGGGTTAGGGTATATATAGGGTTAGTGTATTAATGAGGGGAAAAAATGAGCTGAGAATAAGATAAGAGGGAAATGGAAGACTGGAATGGAAACTGTGTGAAGGCTCTCCACATAAAGGACGGAAAAGAAAAATACTTGGAGCAAAACCCAGACTGGAAATTACTCAATATATACACACATATACACATACACATATACACACACTTATATGTTGTCATCATCATCATTTTTTAACATCCACTTTTCCATGCTAGCATGGTTCAGACAAAATTTGTTGAGGCAGATTTGTCATGGCTGGATGCCCTTCCTGTTGGCAATCCTCACTTGTTTCCAAGCAAAGTAATATTTCACCCCTGGGCCAGACATGTTTTTCACAGAAGATTTGAAATAAATGGCACTTTTTGTATGATGATGATGATGATCATTTACAACGATCACAAAATGTCCAGACAAGGAGACACAAACACACACACACACACACACATATATCATCATCGTTAACGTTCGTTTTCCATGCTGGCATGGGTTGGACAGTTTGACCGGGGTCTGGGAAGCCAGAAGGCTGTACCAGGCTCCATTCTGATCTGGCAGTGTTTCTACAGCTGGATGCCCTTCCTAATGCCAACCACTCCGTGAGTGTAGTGGGTGCTTTTTACGTGCCACCGGCACAGGTGCCAGGGGAGGCTGGTAGTGGCCACAATTGGTTGGTACTTTTTACATGCCACCAGCACAGAAGCCAGTCAAGGCCACGCTGGCATCGGCCACATTCGGATATTGCTTCTTACATGTCACCGGCACAGGTATCACAACTACAGTTTACATTTTTCATTTTGAATGTTGATGTACTTGACTCAATAGGTCTCCTCAAGCACTGCAGGTTGCCCTATGATCCAAGGTAAGCACAGCAAGCCATCCTGCGATCCAAGGCACTTTGGATAGGCTGGGGTTTCTATGTGAAGCTGGTGCAAGAAACAGCCATGAACTCACATTTGTCGGGTCTTTGCAGTCACAGCGTATCTCCAGAGGTCTCGGTCTTTTGTCATTGCTCCTGTGAGACTGAATGTTTGAAGATCATGCTTGACCACCTCATCCCATGTCTTCCTGGGTCTACCTCTATATAAATCATCATCATTTAACGTCTGTTTTTCCTTTGCTGGTATGGATTAGATATACTTATTCATTATTCATGATTGACCCCTCTTCCACCCAGGTTCATCACTCCCTGCATTCCTTCTGTCCCCATCTGCTACTCTCCTTCCACACTTTCATCAGTTCACCTACCCCAACCACCGAACCACTTCTCTTAGATTCCTCCTCCCTGTTCCTCTATCACACACCCTAAACCATCTTCACCCTTTCCCATCTGGGGTAACCATGTATCTTCCCTACAACAGGACACCTGTTCTGGTCCCTCTGTCATACTCTAATCACTCACTATTTGGATAAAGCTACTTCCTTTGGAAGGGGTTGTCTTTAGAACTGCATTATTCCTGGCTCCACTGGACCGGAACAAGCAGACCAGTTTTCTTACTTCAGAATCAGGTCACTTTTGGAAAATTCTTTCCTCGTCATCATCCATCTGTTTTCCATGTTGGCATGGGTTGGATGGGGTTTGGCAGCAGCTGAAGGGCTGTTCAGGTTCCATGCCTCTGTTGTGGCAGGGTTTCTACAGCTGGATGCCCTTCCTAATGCCAACCCCTTTACTAGGTGGACTGGATGCTTTTTATGTGGCACTAACACTTGCAAGATTAGGGATGCTCATCTGGAGAGGGTTGCAGGGATTGAACCTGTGTGCAAGGGCAACCATGCTTTTGCTTAACTTGACATTTCTTTTCAAGCACAGTGAACCACCATTTGGAAATAAGAACCTGAAATTATGAACGAAGCTGATGGCATATCAAGTTGTGGTTGTTTCCATTTTACTCTGTGGTTGTGGGATGTGGACCTTGTTCCACCGGGACACTTTGTTCTCAGTTATGAGCATCAAATGGGATGACAACGGCAACAACATTGCAATCCTTGAAGAGGCCAATGCCAACAGCATGGAGGTTATCATCATCATCATCATCAAACATTGCCTCAGATGTGAAAGCCATGTCCACCACAGGAATAGTACCGGACTGCTACTCCATGTCCTCTTGCCAGTGCCGAAGAAACTCAGGATTGGTCAGAGATTGGTAAGCTGGCAGAATCGTTAGCACACCGGGCAAAATGCTTAGCAGTATTTCATCTGTTGTTATATTCTGAGTTCAAATTCCGCCAAGGTTGACTTTGCCTTTCATCCTTTCGGGGATGATTAAATAAGTACCAGTTATGCACTGAGGTCGATGTAATCAACTTAATCCCTTTGCCCTTGTTTGTCCCCTCTATGTTTAGCCCCCTTTGGGCAATAAAAAAATATAAAGAGATCATACAGCTGCCTCGTGTAATGCTACAAAGCGCAAGTGAAACAGACAATGAAGAGCAATGATCTTTGCCCTAAATTCTGGGAGGAGAAGAAAGGGAAACGTGGTGTGACCTCATTGAGGTTGGTGCTGGACATTTTGAAGAACATTGAATAAATGAAGAAGTTAAACAATTGTGATGAAAGACCTGCGAATTCTAACCAAGGCCTCTGCTAACCACCAGATATGACCTCTGTGGACAATTGTTCCACATGAAAATCAGTCTTGCCAGCCATCAAAGGCACAGACAAAGAAATATTCAGAAACTAGGAGGAGCCAATGACATGTAGAGAGAGAGAGAGAGAGAAAGAAAGAAAGAGAGAGAGAGAGAGATTCAGGTGCATATATGGCTATGTTGTAAGAAGTTTGCTTCCCAACCACATGGTTCTGGGTTCAATCCCACTGCATGGCACCTTGGGTAAGTGTCTTCTACTATAGCCTCAGACCAACTAAAATCTTGAGAGTGGATTTGGTTGATGGAAACAGAAAGAAATCCATCATGTGTGTGTGTATTACTGTCTCCTTGTCTTGACATCACATGGTAGCTGTAAATGTGTGTCACCATCATACATGTAGCGTTCACCATCATACATGTAGTGTTCTTCATGTAGATTATCTGCCGTGAGAAAGTGTTATTCTGCACTCTGCCAAGATGTGTGCCAGAGGGCCCCTTTCTCCACAAAGTCTACACAGCTGGTCTTCCCTCAAACCCGATCTGTGCAAGTTTGTTGGTGTTGGGAATGTGTCATACACCCCCACCCCCCAGCCGGAAGAAGTGAAAAGGTTCTAGCCTCCACAGGTCAGTCAATGCACCCTGAGATACCAACTCCACAACTCTTGATTTCCTTTTATCCTCCTCCTGGGACCACAACACTTCCTGGGCCATGGCCCACCTCTCCCTGGTGTCTGCTTTCTTCCATTGTTGGAAACAGGAAGACCCAAGACCCTAGTGACCCTTGCTCCAGTGATGTCGCATAGCTCAAGCATCCCTTCAGCCTGAGTGCTAGCTACCCACTTTCGCCCACACCTTGTGGTCATACCTGCATGTCTGACAAGCTCATCCTTAGAGTCTCTCTACATCATTACATTACATTTTGCTACTTTAAATTCCTCCACCACAGATGACAGGGGAAATTGTAACTGTCCTTATCTTGGCCTATTCAAGTGAGGCTTGGGGGAATACCTTGCCATCTTTGGAGGCATTTATCTTCCTCTTCACCATTTCCATGCTTGTCATTGGAACATTGTAGAGCGTTAACAACCATAGGAGTCTTGGTAGAGTTGTTGTCCGTGTTGGTAGCGCCAACATACATCATATAGACATATGATGCTTCATATGTGTGTGTATATATATATGCCGGTGGCATATAAAAGCACCCACTACACTCTTGGAGTGGTTGGTGTTGGGAAGGGCATCCAGCTGTAGAAACCTTGCCAGATGAGATTGGAGCCTGGTGCAGCCACTGGCTCTCCAGACTTCAGTCAAACCGTCCAACCCATGCCAGCATGGAAAAACGGACGTTAAACAATGATGATGATGATATGTATCTTTTACTTGCTTCATTCATAAGAATATGGCCATGCTGAGGCAGTGCTTTGAGGAATTTTAATTGAATGAATTGACCCCAGGACTTTTAATGCTTGGTCCTTATTCTGTTGGTCTCTTTTGTTGAACTGCTAAGTTATGGTAATGTCACCATGCCAACACCAGTTGTCAAGCAATGGTGGGGGACAAGCAAAGACACCTGCCCAAGGTGCCACGCACTGTGACTGAACTCAGAAGCATGTGGTTGGGAAGCAAACTTTTTATCACACAGCTGGTATATATATATATATATATATATATATATATATATAATATATATATATATATATATATATATATATATATATATATATATATATATATATATATATATATATATATATTGTGGAGGCACAATGGCCCAGTGGTTAGGGCAGCGGACTCGCGGTCATAGGATCGCGGTTTCGATTCCCAGACCGGGTGTTGTGAGTGTTTATTGAGCGAAAACACCTAAAGCTCCACGATGCTCTGGCAGGGGATGGTGGTGATCCCTGCTGTACTCTTTCACCACAACTTTCTCACTCTTACTTCCTGTTTCTGTTGTACCTGTATTTCAAAGGGCCGGCCTTGTCACTCTCTGTGTCACGCTGAATATCCCCGAGAACTACGTTAAGGGTACACGTGTCTGTGGAGTGCTCAGCCACTTACATGTTAATTTCACGAGCAGGCTGTTCCGTTGATTCAGATCAACTGGAACCCTCATCGTTGTAACCGACGGTGTGCTTCCCATATATGTATATTATACACACACACACATATATATATTTATACGTATATATGTGAAGGCATGTGACCTGGTAGTTAGGCTGTTGCACTTATGATTGCTAGATTGTGGGTTCAATTCCCAGACGAGGCAGCACATTGTTCTCAAGCAAAACACTTCATTTCACATTGCTCCAGTCCCCCTTTCAATCAGGGAGGAATGTTGGCCTGCTTGCCTAACTAGTAGCCTGGTGTCACTTGAAGGCTGAAACACTGCAAAGCGCATTGTGACTGGCGATGTGTAACAATATCTGATAGTCTAGTCCAGTGCTTTTCAAACTTTTTGCTGGAGCGGAACCTCAAGGAAACATTCCACTGGCTCGGGGAACCCCTGTGCAATAATTTAATTGTCTTATGCACACATATCTGCACAGGAGACTTAAAAATTACTGCTGATTTTAGCAGTTTTGTAACTTCTTGCGGAACCCCTGGACTGTACTGGCGGAACCCTGGTTGAAAACCACTGGTCTAGTCAGTCATGTAACCATGTGACAAACCAGCAGTAACTTCACTCATAACCTAAACATCTTATTTTGCATGTCTCTCTCTCTCTCACTGGTTTTTCAGATGTCTGAGATCCATCCATGTATCTGTAAATCCAGATCTAGTGCTCTATGAACAATGTCTAAACTAACAATTGACCTCAGTCTTACTAATATAATTAATAGATAAATGTGTTCCCATCTTAATGTTGTGATGTGTCTAAGTTCCACTTTGCTCTACTTTCATAATCAAACTGCAATTACATAAAAGGTAGCTCACTATCTATGTCAATTATATATTTTGCTTTCAAGTACCTTGTTTCAGAGCAGTGTATATGATAATATCAGGGCCGGATTAAAACCCATTGAGGCCCTAAGCACTTAAAAAGGTTTTGCTGTCCATATATATGTGTAATTCTAGGTGGCGAGCTGGCAGAAGCGTTAGCACGCCGGGCGAAATGCGTAGCCGTATTTCGTCTGCCGTTACGTTCTGAGTTCAAATTCCGCCGAGGTCGACTTTACCTTTCATCCTTTCAGGGTCGATAAATTAAGTACCAGTTACGCACTGGTGTCGATGTAACCGACTTAATACCTATGTCTGTCCTTGTTTGTCCCCTCTATGTTTAGCTCCTTGTGGGTAATAAAGAAACATATATATGTAACTCCAAATACAAACAAATAATAAGCCTTAAAATAAATTTTTCTTCTCCAAAAAAGAAGCAAAACTCACAGTAAGTTGTAAAATAATTTTCATATACTTCCACTTTATTTATATTTAGAAAGTTTAATCCAACGTTTTTTTAATTGCAAAGTCTGATCAAATCCTCAAAATTAGTCTTGCGTAACATATCTGCAACCATACTTTGTAAGAGACAAGGCGTCCAACTTGCCTTTTTGTTGCTTTGTGGTTTTAATGGCAGTTTTAATACATTTCAACTGAGAAAATCAAAGCTCAGCTGAGCAATTTGTGACTGTTAATGTTAGAAATCTACAAAAGGTAATGTCTGCATTTGGAAAGGCACAGAAAGTGATTTCTTTTGTGCTGTAAACCATTTCTCATTTCTGTGGTACCCTTCCCTTCAACACATGTTTAATTTGCTTATTGGTTGATCCAGTGCTAGATTGCAGATAATTGTTCCACAACACAATATCTGTTTGTAGTTAGATGTACCACAGGATACCCAGTTGCAGTTAGATGTACCACAGGGTACCCAATTACAGTTAGCTATACCAAAACACAGTACCTAGTTGTAGCTAACTGCATGACAACAAGGTACCCAGTTGCAGCTAGCTGTATCACAAGGTACCTAGCTAAACTATCTGTACTACAATCACCTTGTTGAAGCAACACGTACCACAAAGTACCACAACACAGTACTAGTTGTACATAGTTATACCACAGCCAAGTACCTAGCTATCTGTACTATTACATAGTATTTCGATGTTCCACAGGGTACCTCGTTGCAGCTAGCTGTACCAAATAAAGTATCTAGTAGCATGTAGTAGTACCATTACATAGTACATAGTTGCAACTAGGTACCTAGTTACAGTCAGCTGTACCAAACCAGGGTACCCAATTACAGCTGACTGTACCAAATGTGGCTACCCATCTGTACTACAACACAACACCTAGTTAAGGTAGCTGTACCATAACATGGTACTTAAGTATTGATAGCTATATGACAGAATGCGCAGACTCATTAGAGCATAGACTGAAGTGATTTGAAGAATTGTATTCCAGCTCTTGTGCAGTTTTGAGTTCAAATTCTGCTGAGGTCAACCTTGTCTTTCACCTTTCTGAGATGTTAAAATAAAACACCAGTCCAAGCAGAATCGTTGGAGTGTTAAATGAGTCGCCTTGCAGACTTTGTTCCAGCCATTTGTATTGTAAGTTCTTGAGGGAGTAGACGCAAATAGGCCATCCTATTTAACACTGCCACCTGGTCGCTGGGTGTCTTAATCGAGGTCTGTTCTGCTGCTAGCATTCACTGTTAGGGCTCTGGTTTGAGGCTAGCTTCCTCCCTTCCTCCCATTAATCTCAAAGGCCTGAAACATGTCTCCTGGGTGCTACCCCCCTCTCCCTCACTAAACAGTCAAAAATGAAAATACGGTTATGCCGTTGCGGCTGAGACAAACGTTCAACGCGAACCTCTACGGAGTCGTTTGACCTGCTACACGTAGCAGCCAAATGTCAGGAATCTCGACCCCCCCCCCTCCCATTTCACGCGACAACGCCTTAAAAAACACGAAAGATACGTTGAATAAACGACTGCTGTGCGTTTTGATTATAGGTGTCCTTGTCCTGGGATTAAACAAGTCTTCACTTAATTACACCTTTCCGTTTGAAATAGGCTTTCGACGCCTACAGTCGTCTACAATATTATGTTTGCGATACTTTCATCGCCTTTCGTAACTCCAGAGAAGTCTCGGTTCAATGAAGAGGTTTTATAAAGGCGAAACTTGCCCCCTCAGAAAAGTGTTGGCCTTAATGTTTTCAATAAATATTAATACAAGGTGTGCTGACATTTTCTCGTCGCCACATAATTATTTTTAATCAGGTATTAATTTATTTGAAAAGAAACCCACACGGGGCTAAAATATTGTCAGATTAAGGAATGCAGTCGTTTTAGAACATCTCTGGTATATTTATTTGTTGGTAGAGCTGCCCTCGGTTGGATGTAAAACGATTTGTCGATCCCGGCGTGGTTTGAACTCAAACCGTAGACAAACATCCAATCCTGTATGTTAACCTCTGAGCTACACAGACAATCAGTCACTGAGCGATATCCTGAGAGGGAGGGAGAGAGAGAGAGAGAGAGTAAGTGACTATGTTAGTAAATGTGGTGGTGGTTAGTGGTGTATAGTGAGTCTTCTGCTGCTCCAGCCATTTATCTCTCTTTCTCTCTCTCCTCTGATACATTTTGGATTACTCTGTCACCCTGTCCTCCTGTGACAGAGCATTTTCTTCTGTAAGTATCGCCTTGCTTCAATTATTCCATTACCTTGACTCTGCCCTTGTTGTTGGGTGAAGCATATACTTCACAACATCTCGTCTTCCGTCCTTCTTTGCAAGATCTAATCGCTCCATGCCCAAATAAGAAATGTTATTCCTCTTTTATCTACACACACACGTCTCTACGTATTGATGGCTGGTGTTGTAATACCGAGGTAGTTTGACGTCGGCGAAGCGTGTCTGGTTTAGTTTCGATTCCCGGTTGGAACCGCTTCGGTCTCGGGTCCTTTGCCTAAAACACACATGTCGCTCGCAAATTTCCAATTATTTCAGCCTATAAATCCGACCATTGAAATTGTATGTATACCAGCTTAACTGTTAATATGTGTGAGTCTGTGTGTGTGTGATACAAGTCTATCCGTCATCTGTGTGTGTATAAAAGAGACAAGTGTGCATTCATCTTTTATGTGTGTGTATATCCGTCATCTATATTGTGGTGAGTGTATATATGTATGGGTTTCGAAAAGACCCCCAGTATTTCTCTCTTCCGGTCAGTGTTGGTCGTGCTTTTATTTTTGGTGCCTACCCGACCCCTGGCTGTCGTCCACACTCTCCTTGTGTGTGTATATATATATATATATATATATATATATATATATATATATAAGGAGAGTGTGGACGACAGCCAGGGGTCGGGTATATATATATATGTGTGTGTGTGTGTGTGTGTGTCTATACACACACACACAAACAAATCTGTAAGGTGAATATATAACTTAGTTACACACACTCATGTGTTATGTGCGCGCGTGTATATATATATATATATATACATGCCTTCGCACATACACACAATCATTCGCTGTTTAGCCCCAGGCCATCCTTCTGATCATGCAGTTACATGATCAAAGACATTTCAGCCATGACCCTCTCGTCTTTTTAAAGTCTCTATCAGTACAATATCTGGTGTGTCCTTTTCTTTCTCTAATACCGTGGGTTTGGGAAAGGGTGGTTTTTGGCTGCTATTTCTAGTAGGTCGAGCGACCGCGTACAGGATTCCTCGTTGGCTTTCGTTTAAAACAGATATATATGTAATCTACACACCGATGTGTGTGTGTGTACAAGCGATGTTCACGCATACAGGCACATGTATGAACACACGCACACACACAGATAATTCACTCCGATACCTAGCCATATACATTTCCATACACTTCTCTCTCTCTCTCTCTCTCTCTCATACACACACACATCACATACGTGGCCTACACAACATATTACATACATACATGCATCCCCTTATACATATTCACGGCGGTGACACTCCTCATCCTTCCTGATATACATACATATATATATATATATATATATATACACACACTCACACTCTCTCTCTCTCCAACAAACACTTCCCCAGTGAGGGCCACCACTTGCACTTTGGATGCAACTCTACACAGTTTACGATGCACTCCACATTGTGCAGCATGAGGACAACTTTGTCACATTGCTGCTATTTCTTCAACAACTACATTTATATACACTTTCGTCCTATTTATTGCACTCCTCTGGCCCTGAATGGGTGTATGTATATATATATATATGGGTGGTGGTGCATGGATGGGTGTATATATGTGTATATATGTGTAACATTGTCTCTATGTATGTTGCATCTCTGTCCTTGTGTGTTTGGATGGGTGTGTATATGCGTTTATTTCTCTGTGTGAAGAAATGTATTTGAATGTATAAACGTGTGTGTGTGTGTTGCTGTGTAACATTGTCTATGTGTGTGTGTGTAGTGCATCTGTCCCTGAGTGCGCGCGCCTACGAATGGGTATATATCTGTGGTGATGGGTGTATTTGTGTGTATATGTATGTCGCTGTATACCTCTGTCTATATGTGTGTGTGTGTGTGTATGCATTTCCCTCTCTGTCTGACTGTATTTTTTTATTTGTATTACTAATGTGTGTGTGTACCTCTGTCCGTCTCCTGTCTTCCTTTGTCTGTCTGTCTGCCTGCTCTCCTATCTGACCTCCTCCTCTCGCTCTCTCTCTTTATCTCTTCCCCTCTCCCTCTCTTACACAAATATACTGTCACTATTCTCTCTCTCTCTCTCTCTCTATCACACTCTCTGTCGGTCTGTTTGTCTGACCACCCTCTTTCTTACTCTGTCTTTCTCTCTTCCTTCTCTCTCTCTCTCTCTCTCTCTCCCTCATCACGTAAAACCCGATCGCCTCTCGTAGAACTGTTCTTCAAAGAAAGAAAAGAAATCACCATTCCATTACTCACCTGGCCCTTTTCACACACACACGTTATATAATTAAACTATTTCTCTTTATTTTCTTCATCATTAACGTCTCCCCCCCTCTCTCTCTCTTTGTCGTTATTTCAGTAAAACTTCACCTACAAATATTTAAAAAAGTCAGCAAATTAGGGGCGGAGATGGCAGGAACCACCAAAGACCATCAACCAGGAGACTTTAACTTAACAACACCCGATTCCTTTATACTCTTTGGTGGACCTGTACCATTTGACCCCCATCGTTGACCTTTTCTGTTCTTTTAATTTTCGTGTTCACTGTTTTGTCTTTTGAGGTTTGTCTTGTCCATAAAATATAAGGTTTTGTTTTTTCAGGATATCGGATTTGAGGGACGATGGGTGGGGTGAATGTAAGATAAAAGCAGACAAAATACGTATTTGTGAAACAATACGATAAGCCATATATTGTTTGTCTTCTTTTAATGTGTACATAGGAATATACGCACGGGCCTATACATATACACACACATTCACGCATACACATACATACATCACTTACTTTCTCGTACACATATTCCCTTACACACTCTCGTACACACATACCCTTCTCTTTCCCCTCATATACATACCCGCTGTCAATTGCACACTCACTTATACACACATTACTACATGAATATTCGTTCTTATACACACTTTCACTCATATATACACATACACATTCACACTCTTCTACGCACGTGTAAGAAGTTGAAACATTCCTTCAAGTTTTATAAACCCTCTCGTCCGACCCACGTAATTAAAGAGGACTCTCACTCTCTCTCTACCCACAGTGGACCCATGGGGACTACACTTGTCCCTTCAGTCTAAATTTTATTTTCTTCCTTTTACTTTCACATATTTTAACGTTACTTCATCACTTGTAATATTATTAATATTCATGAGTTCAGTTCTGAGATCGATATTGACTATTTTAAACCTTTGCTCGTTTTTCTGTCCGTGTATCTATGTTGGAAATTCATGTTTTTCTGACTTTTCGAACCGTTAAGGCGCTATTTAGTTGGCTCCTTGTACGTTTTCAGTTCAAATCCTGCCCGAGTCAAGACTCGTTTACATCGTTCCGGGTTCGATAAAATACCACAGCAGTCAAGTACTAAAACAGATCGCATCAAACTAGATCCTGTGTGGGCCTCGTGTGTCTGTTATTACCGTCACATTCATTGAGGACTGGCTTTGTGGAGTCGCTTGTATTATTACATTCCTTGCCAATAACAATGTCTCATTAAAATACCGTTTGTTATTTAGTATTTTCTCCATTCTTCATTCTTGATTTTCTTACGGTTTACCCACTTGTATCTTGTTGAAGTTGCTTCTTCAAAATAATTGGTAAACTTTCATATTTTACTATATTTTACTAGACCGATGAATTAAGGTAGATTTGGGGCTAAATTTCAACAATTTGGTGGGATATCATATTTTATTGGTGGTAGTGAATTTAGTCGATCCTACTATATAACTGGTAGTTATTTTATTGCTGCCAGAATGATGAAAGCTAAAGGCCACCTCAGCAGGATTTGAACTCAGAACATAAAACAAAACAATAAAAAATTTTGAGTGGATGGTGGTAGTAGTAGTGGTGGTGAAGAGATGTTGTCTTGAAGAATATAGGGGAATGATGGAAAATAGTAGCCAGAGCGAAAAAGTGCCTATTCCCTTTCTCATTATCGAAGGTCAGGGCACCATGAACATGTGTTCCATCAATTGCAACCTTTGACCAGAGGCTTTCTGCTCCATTCTTTGATGTTGTTCAGCCATCTTCCCCTTCTTCATTTCCCTCTAGGATGGGGGCTAAGGTGCTGAGGTTCTGGGCCCTGATGACATGTCCAAAATACTGCTCCTTTCTCTTTCTATTGCCATTTCTTCAAATACTGACTTGAATAGGGACTTCATAGAGTAATAAGAAAACTAACGACTCCCTCATGTGAAGTGCTCGTTTACTGCTGGAATATTTCACTTGTCTTCTTCTGTTTGTCATTAAGGAATCAGCGAAAAGCATGACTTTGATGGGACACTTCAGTAAGGGATGCAGATGTGTGTCTGGTGAGATGCTGTTACGACTTGTTTTACTCCTATGTAAACCTTGCAGATGAAGACACTCTGGCATTGAAAGTAGTTTGTTGTCAGACATGTGTGACACCCATGCTACTATAACGAAGGATCTTCCTCTGTTTGTGATTCCAGTCTCAGATTGGATCCCAGAGACATGATTTTCATATGATTTAATGTCAATTAAGGTGACCTTGTGCAGCAGCATCCACATTTAACCTCTTCTTGTTCTTAATTGTGGATCCAGCATGAAGACGGAGGCTAAGCACAGGAGTTGCTGAACACTTGGCAGGGTTTGACAAGAAACCCCCTGCAGGGTTCCGTCCTTCATATTTCTGCCAGGGATGTTTCCTTTACGTTTTGCTAACATTCACATCACATTGAAAGACTATTTAGCCCTTAATAAGCATTCTGTTGATGGCAATCATGTAACACAAGAGACAGTGTGAGTTTGAATTTGGGGTTTTCTATTTCCTGAAGAAATATTCCGATTAAAAGTTGGGACCTATCACTCCCAGGGTTCTTATTGTGTATCCATTCCCTACACATCAACACTTGATAACCCTGTATGAGGTCATCCACTCTTTTTAACAATTTCTTTTTGTCTTTTTACTGGGTCTCTATCAGTTCTTCTTCCCAGGCTTGTCCCATGGAGGGATCTGGTTATGTCACACTGTCCATTGGACTACATAATACACAATAACGATAACACTGTTCACTTAAACCAATGTTTTTTTGTGGGTGGTTGGCATTAGGAAGGGCATCCAGCTGTAGAAACTCTGCCAGATCAAGACTGGAGCCTGGTGCAACCATCTGGTTCGCCAGCCCTCAGTCAAAAAAAGAGATGACATACATACATATATATATAGAGAGAGACAGGCTCCCACAGTTTCTATTTACCAGATTCTCTCCCAAGGCATTGGTCAGCCCAAGGCTATAGTAGAAAGCATTTGGCCAAAGTGCTGCATAGAGGGACTGAACCCAAGACCCCTGAGACTGCTTTGATCAAGTTATCCTCAAACCAAAGACCTGTCCATAATACTTTCAGAATGGATTCTGTTAAAGGTACCGAAAGGGGGGCTGTTAAATTGAGCCCAAAATTCCTGCCCTCCCCATGTTAAATTTGGGATTTAATGCTTGGAGGTTTTTCTCTGTTTACTTCTGAACCCTTTTGTTCCCATATTTCTGTTGAAATAACTTTGTTTAAAATGATTTTCAAGTTAACGAAGAATTTATTGAAATAACTTGGTTATTATTAAGTTGGAGTTTGGAACATAAATTAACCTGGAATTTTGATGAACGCTTTTAATTTGGATCCCTTTGTATCATAGAACCAAAGTCAAGGTTGTTGGTGTGAAGGGTTTCATTGTAAGAATCCCTGTTGAATTTCAGATTTAATGAATAAAGGGAATATATTCTCTATCCACGACAATCATTGTAAATTTAAATGTAAAATTTCTGAGTTTGAATTTTAGTATTTATTCTGGTTTATTTTTTTCGTTTTTCCAGTGATGGAGGCAGTAGAGAATATTGATCTGTCTCGGCTCCAACAGCATTCGCCTCATAAAGAACTGCATCTGTCCTTGCTTGACCTGATGAAATATGTGAGTGTTGGCACCAGTGAACTATTACTTTACCTTCTAAAAGAGACTCACATCATCTTAGAATGTCGCACCTGTTCAAACCTGTTCCGGGACGTGCCTTATCTCGTGGCGCACAAGCGAATTTATTGCAAGCAACGCCATGATAGTGCTACAGACATACAGATTGCAAATCGCAGTCCACCCGACGACGAAGGGAAAGCTTCGGTCACTGTCAAACCAAGTATATATGAAGAACATAAAGATTTCCTGCAGCATTCTGTAGATCTTGCCAAGAAGGTTCTACAAAGCAGCCAGGTTAATCATTGTGCACAGATGTTGCCTAACAATGGACCCACTAAAAGTCAATTTTATGATGCTGTCCAAAAACAGTTGGAAATTGCACGTGACAATCCTGAACCAACACAGTTATTTAGTTTGGAACCCATGGAAAATACGCAGGTAGCTGTCAAAGTGATTCCAAGTGATGGAGACGAATGTTCTGAAGAACAGAAAGATGAAAATAATGACAACACCGACATCTCGAAAGAGTCTAAAATGGGGAGTAATTTATGTGAATTAAAGTCAGAACCTTGTGACAAATTAACTACATCCCCTTCTACACCCACTCCTGTTGCCTCAGAAACCAAAATTGACTCTGAATTGGATAAACCATTTTTAAAATCTGATTTAGCTGATTTTAAGAACTGTATCTGTTTAAAATGTAACCGTACATTATCTAATCAGAAAAGTTTAGGTGATCATCTGCTGACCGTGCATGCGGAGGAGCTGAAAGAAAGATCCGACAATTGTTGTTCCAATGCAAACAGCAGTTCTCAGTGTCACCCGATAAATGGTCTGAGACCTAAAGTTAACAAAAGTGACTGGTTGAAGCCTCGTGGATATTCCAGTTCTGAGAAACTGCAGAACAAATTGCCATCTACCACCAACAACAGTGCCAAAGATATATTGGATGCTAAGAAGAAAGCCCAGGCAAATTTGCTGGCTCTGAAGGAAGAACAGCTTGCATATGAAAATGAAATTTTACAGCAGAAATTAATACGAGGAATAATGCCGAAATCTTCAAGAGGTCGGAAGAAATTTCGCTGTGAGAGTTGTGGTAAAATATTCCCCAAGATTGAATCACTTCGAGACCACTTGCGTGACTGTATTGACTGGGAACATGTTAACCAGCCAGTCCGAAATGTCCGGAGCCCTCTGCCCTCTCTTAAGGAAGGCAATAACTCATTTGATTGGCCTGACATTGCTAACGACTCTGCCTACAAGGTACAACCACCTAAACTTCAGAATCGATCACAGACTAAAATTGATAATGTTCGCCCCCCTCCTCGGAATATTGCACCAAAAGTGCAGCCTGTCACACAGATTGCAGTAACAGATAATTCCAAACTAACCAAAATAAATGGTACTTTGAACACTATAGCTAAATCTGTGATGAGCGACAGCTTGATCCTTGCCAACCCGAAACTGGGCGAAAGTAAGGTCTTACTCTTTCCCCTGGAATCCATCAGCAACAATCCAAAGCTTAATGTGACTGTGAAGACCCAGCCGCAGACGACCCCAACTGTGCTCCTTAATCACAACCTAAATAAAATCAGTCCAACTTTAAACGTAATACCTGTAAGTATCTGTTCTGTCGACAACAACAACAGTAACAACAACAACAACAACACACAGGTACCACTCATTGCTACAAATGGTAACAATACCAACGCATGTGGCAATTTTGAGACGAAAGACGTAGAAATTATTGCTGTTAAAAATAGTCCTAATGTTCCATACCAAGAATTAAGAACTGTTGTAACTACACAATGCTGGACGGAGAAGGTAAATTCTTGCTCGGAAGCAGCCGTATTAAACAGTGAAAGTAATGTTCCAGGTGTTGCAGGTAGACATCTCCCCAACATACAACCATGTCCTGTTAATTTAGTTGAAACAAACTGTCCAGACTCAATATGCTGCAAGTCTTGCTGTAATAATGAGGTGCAAGTCTTGGAGCATTTATCAACAGCTGCCAATAAGTGTTTGCCTGATGCTGCAAGTTGTTCAGCCGCAGACACTGAAGATGTGATTGTCGTATCTCAAAGTTTCTCAAATAATTTTAATAACGAACAAACACCCAACTATTTAAGTCCAAACGATCATGTGACCAAGCCACCCCAGTGTGATAAAACTGCAGAAAGAAATTTTACAGTTGCTTTATCGGGTTTTGAAAACAATTCTGTGGAACAGATTTCCACTAAAGACAGGCAAACAATAAAAAAGTCATCACCTAAAAACAGTAAGTGTATTAAATGGAAACGCTACAAATGCAAGCTATGTCTGTTCTCTGCTGCAAAACGCCACATGTGCAAGTTACATGTGAGGCAGCATCACCTCTGTAAGATATTCACATTATCAGTGAAAGCCTTAAACCATTATGTTACTGACTTAAATAGATTGACCAAGAAACCAACAGGTTCACGGCAACGGCATTCACAAATTCAAAATAAATCTTTTCCATCGTTGTCCACTAAGAAATCTTCAAAATGGAAATCTCTCTCTCAGAGAAGTAAGGAGCTTAACCAATCCCACCACAGTAGTTCTGTAAGTAAGCTGTCCAAATTATCTTTAACTAAAAGCAGAGTTGATATGAAAACAATCTTGGACAGTAAAAGACGAATGTGTCTCAAATGTAATCGTACTTTTCAGATGGTGTCTCGGTTAGAAAAACATGTTTCTTGTCATCTCGGTTGGAAAGTGAATCACAGTAAACAGAACTTGGTCAACAACAACAACAAACAATTAAAGCAGAAAACGGAAGGGAATTGTAAAGAAAATGAAATAACAGAATGTATGTTTGTTGATTTGACTGGAGAACAAGGGGCCACAGACAGCAGACATTTACCGTCTTATGGGATTTCTACAGCTGCAGGTTCAAGTGGAACTTGTTCCAATAATCACTGGAATTCTTCTAATCCAACCAGTGTTTCTCATGGCAATCATGGTCAGTTATCAGTTCTAAACACGAGGAAAGGCTCTTACCAGAAGCCACAGGTACTTCTTGACCTTGCATCCAAAAACCTCAAAAGTAATGTGAAAAAAGTTGATTCTTAATTGAATTCATTAAACTTATAACAAACTGTGGTGAGATTGATGAGGAAAAGTCTACTTAATCACAATTCCGCTCTCTCTCTCCCCCCCTCTCTGGATTATTATAATCCTCCTGAGCCTTAATTGTACCATTTGTGAATAACCCGATCCCTCCTCTCGCCCTTTACACAACGTTTTACTCACATTTTATGTCTGAGTTTCTTGTGCAAATGTCTTTTATCATTGCAGATTTCTATGAATGAAGCTCATTTGTACCACTTGGCTCTCACTTCTGCACAACCTAACTTCTTCCCTTTCTACCAGCAAACCAACTTATCTTCCAATCTCCACCTATTTAGATGCCTTTCTTCCCATCCATCCATCTACCTACTCTCATACCTATCTATTTATGTACCTCTCTCTCTATATATATATAGCTATATATGTACCTACATATCTATCTACCTATCTATAGACCTATCTATCTACATATCTTTGTACCTATTATCTTTCCTACCTACTACCTATCTAGTTGCCTATTTATCTACCTACCTGACTACTTACCTTTTATCCACCTGTCTGCCTACCTTTCTATCTACCTATTACCTACCTATCTACTTATACATGGCACCCACACTCAACACGTAAAATAAACGACCGTCTCTAATTGCCTTCTCGTGAATTATTTATGTATTTCAAGACTTTCTCCAAGAGGGAAGTGACAGACACTATCTGACGGAGCCATAAACTTGGTTGAAACCATTGTAAATATATTTGAACCTGTAAATGTCGACGCCGATCACATTGGGGAAGGTGGACTTATCCACTATCAGGTTTATGATACCCCACCCTGTTGTCTTCACCATATTTCATGCTGCAATTACTTTTCTAACAGAACACTACTTCTACAAGAACTAACCAATTCCAGAGACAAAAACCAACAACAAAAAGTAAAAACATCCATTTTAGGGTTTCTTTGAAATTTTCTAATCTTGACACCCAACATGAATTGTTCTTTGGGTCCTCAGAATACAGAACTCTTCTTTCTCTCCCCCCCCCCTCTCTCTCTCTCTCTCTCTTATGCTTCCCCTAATTACAAATGGATGTTTTTGTTTCAATTCTGTGATCTTCATAATTGTTTACTGAAACTAAAAAAAATCACTTTGGAAGCAGAAGTCATGTGTGCCTGTGTGTGTGTGTGTGTGTGTGTGTGTGCGCGCGCGTGCCTCTGTGTGTGTGTGTGCCTGCGTGTGTATGTGTGTGTGTGTGTGTTCCTTGAAAAGTGCGTTTTCGCTCTGTTGCTGTGCAGGTTTTTGTTTTGTGCTGTTCTTCAGGTCATCACAAAAGTACGAAGGTTTCATCTGCACAATTGCACAAACTGAGAAATTCTCGTTAGTCACAGAGGTGAGTTCTCACTGCTTTTCAAAAACTAAATAAACTCTTGTTACATACATTAAGCAGTTTCTTTTCCTGTTTGTACAACCAACACTGACCTTTGTACACACACACACACATTCCCTCTCTCTCGCTCTCTCTCTCACACACACAGAGATTAGCTTTAGACGAATGAAATGTAGTTTGGGTCATATCAGGATGGGGTACCACTGATGCTCTCCTCCTAGTAAGACAACCAAAGAAGAAGAAATTTTTAAGGGTCAATCATTATATGTAGCATTTGTTGAACCAGAGATGACCTTTGACTGGGTATTGTGGTCTGTAATGTGAAGGTTACTAAGGAAACCTGGTGTTGATGTAAGTGATGTCCAGAGATGTTGTTAGAAGGTGAGACAAGTTCAATTTAAGGGTTCATCAGGGCTTGATTCTGGGCCCCTTATTTATTTTAGTTCTTCAGGTCAAAACAGGAGAGTTTAAAGACAGGTTCTCTGTGGGAACACCATAAATGGATGGCCTCATAGCTGAATAGAAAAGAAACTTGTAAGTAAATCAGTGAAGACGGGATTTCTTTGCTGCCAGGAAAGCAACCATGATTGGTTGGAATTCACTTTGGTAAATACAATACAAACTATTTGGTGCACCGGATGTTAAGGGACCACAAGCACCTGGCAGGTGAGAAAGGGTTTATCAACGACAGGTGTGCAGGAGTTGGAATGAGGTAGACATGCTAGTTTTGTTACTTTGAATACAAATGAAGTGAGAAAAGAAAAAAATGGGTCTAGGAAGAATAAGATGTAGAGTTTAAGGCAGAAGAGGAATGGTGGAGGCAGTTGGTGTGTTTGGAGGATGGAAGTTGGATGAAGAATTATTGGGGAATCTAAATAGAACAAACTTGTGGAAGGAGACAAGACGGGAAAAGTGGTGGAGGTAGATGCTGAGGGAATAAACTCGAGGAAAGCCATGGTAAAGGATTGCAATAAATGAGGGGTCAGGTGTGCTTGAAATGATACATTCAGACATTGTAAAAATGTTACCCCCCCCCCCATAGACACATAACCAGGTAAAGAATGCAATAACTAAAATAAGCACCTGTTGTATAGGAACAGTTTTCAGTTCAGAATGTTGGTTAATGAAGAATAGAATGATAAGAAACGGTGCTGTTTGTGTCTTGGAGCAGAATCAGATGACACAAGTTCAATATACACTACTGATTTTTTTTTTTTAGCATTAATGTTGCCACAGTCCACCTAGGTGTACAGAGACACCCAGCCCCAGGTGGATATCATGGGGTTCACACCATTATACGTATGTGTTATGCATTATAAATATGTATTATGCACACCTACAAGACCTAGATTTTGTTTTCCATTTTATTTGAATGCAATTCCAGCTTCTCTTTAACACAAACTGAATTCCTTGATTTACCTTTATCTTTGGTAATCACTTTTCCTCAACACACCACGCCATCTTGTTGTTGTCTCTCGGCTCCGCTTAAACTCTCGTCTCTCAATGAACCAATATTTGATCACCAAATGAATCTGCTTCATTCTCTGTTAATTCTTAATCCATCCATTTGTCTCTCTAGATTGATACATCATCATTTAACTTGTCTTTTTTTCCCCATTTTGGCAATGGCTGGATGGTTTGACTGAAACTGACCAGCTAGACGGTTCTGCCAGGTTCCAGTTATCTGTTTTGGCATGGTCTCTACATCTAGATGCCCTTCCTGATGCCAACCCCTTTACAGAGTGTACTGAGTGCTTTTTATGTGGCACCAGTACTAGTGAGGTCATTAAGTACTTGCCAAGGAAGCACCCCTCCACTCAATTGGGGTGAAGTATTGAAAAGAGGGAAGGGAACAGTTGTGTTAGAGTTCTAAACAAGCTGTGGCCAACTTTGCCCTTCATCTTTCTGGGGATTCGTAAAAGAAACTAGCAATCAGGTACTGGAGTGACCAGAGTCAACTGGAATTCTCCCCTTAAAATTGCTTGCCCTGGGCCTAGTGTGACTGGCGTTCAGTTTGAAACTAATGGGATTTTGTTGGTAGAGCAAAGAGGGGGCCCTGGACACAGTAAATTCGAAGGAGCAGAAGTTGTCCAAGTTTCAGTGTGTCATGGAGTGGACACAACTTGGTGGCGTCCAGTGGTTGTGTAATGTCCTTGTGCTTGAGTGCAGTCTCCAAGGTGGGAGCTGTATTCTTATGAAGGAAATATGAAACTTTCTAACATTTTAGCAACTTTGGGAGGGAACTTACATAAGATATAAACACCTGACAGTCAATTAGATAAGATACACCTGCCTCCAGGTAATAAAAACCCTTTTAGCTGGTAACTAAATGTCGTCTGCTGACCATATTCTCTTGTTTCAGTAAAATTCTGCAATAATCCTGATGTGTGTGTACACCTACTTTTCATGTGTTTATAGTTTAAGTTTTTTGTTGAAATCATTTTAAAAAATTATGGAAAATTTAGTAATGAAATTTTGATGGGGGATTTTGATTGAAATCATTTTGAAACAGGAAACTGGTATCATAGAAGCAGGCAGGTTGGGCTCAGACAGGTTGGGTTGAAAAGGTTTACTACTCCCTACATAAAATGTTAACCATAACTTTGAATACATCTTTCTAATTAACTAAAGCTCCCTGTACCCTATGCTAACCCTGTACGTCTAGTTAACTATTTAACTAGTTCTTTAGCATTTTTCTGTTGAAATCCACTTCTTTTATTTCAATTAATTTTGGAAATAACGAAGAATTTAGTAAAATAATTTTGTTCTGAAGCTAAAAGTTTGGAACCTAAATTTCCATTGAAGGTTTTTTTTTAGATCTCTTTAAAACAGGAAGTTTGTATTAGAAACTCCAGAAGTGGTCTCAGTTGGAATGGCACCAAAACAGAGTTAAAACACTTTGAAGTTTCTTGTCTTTTGGTTGTATTCCACTCCTTTTGTAAGTTTGGGTCAAAGGTCATCAAAATGGTGTCTTCAAAAGCTGAATTAATTTTACCAGTATCCAATCATAAACACACACACACACACACACACACAAAAGCCATATTAGCTCTCTCTCTCTCTCTCTCTCTCTATATATATATATATATATAAAATATTATTTGAGACAAAACCACTATTTTGCAAAACAAACAAGGAAAGACTTAATCAATACATAAAATTTAATAAATAGTCAATATATATATATATATATATATATATATATATACACACACACATACATATATACATACACCATTGTGTCTCTCTCTCTCTATATATATAATGTCTGATCAATAAGTATCCAGACTGTTGCCATAGTAACGAAGCTAAAGCATACATAGTGAAGCCACCTGGCAAAGATTGACCTTGAAGTCAACTGTGCATGTGCACTAAGCTTTTACATTCTAGTTCACTTCCGCTGTTTACAGCAGTGCTTGGAAGAAAGGTGTGTAGTGTGTAATCGTCGCAGTGACCACAACAGAAAGTTGTAATGGCAACACCTGCTCAGAGACCTACACAAAGTTGCAGAAAGTGTATGGAAAGGAATGTAGGGGTCACACACAAGTGTACGAGTGGCTCAGACGTTTCTAAGGTGGCCGAAAAAATGTTGATATTGACGAATGTTCTGGGAGACCCGCAACCAGCAGAACTGAGAAAAACATCACAGATGTATGTGCAACTTTGAGGGGAAATTGTCAAATCACCATCCGTGAGTTATCAGAGGATATGCAGATTAGTTACAGTCCAATTCAATCCATTATCACTGAAGATTTGGGTATGAGACATGTGTCTGCCAAATCTGTACTGAAACTGCTTTCAGCTGACCAAAAAGACACTTGGGTTTCAGTCGCACAAGATCTCCTGATTGTGTCGAGAACAATGAAAACTTTGTGTACACCTCTGAGCAGGAAACGCCAAGCTTTTGGCAAAATTGGATGCAGATTCTCTGCTCAGCTTTATCCATCAATGCGACAATCACACGCTACACACCTTCCTTCCAAGCACTGCTGTAAATAGTGGAAGTGAGCCAGAACGTTAAAACTCAGTGCACAGCTGAGTTCAAAGTCAATCTTTGCCAAGCTTAACTCTGCATACTTTGGCTTCATTACTAGAGCAACAGTTTGGATATTTATTGATCAGACCATGTGTGTATATATATATATAATGTGTGTGTGTGTACGTACTTGGTATAATCTTCACTCCCAATGCCTTTTTCTTTTTAAATCCATTCTTTCAAATTTTCTTCAGATTTGGTACCAAACATTAGATTTGGAATTCCTTAATCTCAATATTTTGGAGAAAATTCTATTTTTGTATATATCTCCGGCATGATTTACAGGAAGAAGCCTCGGTTGTAATTGTGGTGTATGTTGGTGTCCACATCGTTGACCAGATTGTGGGTCTGTTGGTGACCACAATTGCAATCTGTTGATAACCACACTGTCTTAATACGTTAGAAACTCTACTATGGACGACTGCTGGTTACCACACTGTGGAAATAGATTGGTAATTCTACCATGGACGTGTGTGTGTGTGTGTGTGCGTTGTGTTTATTGTTCTCTTACAACATGGCCAGATGTTATGAGTCATCCCTGCAGGAGAGACAATAGTTGAAACATCTGGCCATTTATAAGAAAACCTATATATACTTGTGTATACATATATATACTTGTATCTTTATATATATATATATATACATACTTGTATATATATATATATATATATATGTATATATATATATATTATATATATACTTGTATATATATATATATATATATATATACTTGTATATATATATATATATATTGTATATATATATATATACTTGATATATATATATATATACACTTGTGTGTATATATATGTATATATATATATATACTTGTATATATATAATATATATACTTGTATATATATATATATATATATGTATATATATATATATACTTGTATATATATATATATACACTTGTGTGTATATATATGTATATATATATATACTTGTATATATATATATATAATATATATATATACACTTGTGTGTATAATATATATATATACATATATATTTATGTATATATATATATGTATACTTGTGTATATATATATACACTTGTACATATGTGTGTGTGTGTGTATCTGTATGTGTCTGTATATTATATATATATATATGTGTGTGTATGTAAGTGTATATATATGTATATGACTAACCATGTTGGAATATATTGCTGACCATATTGAAGCATATTGGTAACCACGCTGCAAACATATTGGCCCCTTCACATAATGAAATTGTGTGCGTTGGAGGGGATCCAATTTTTTTTTTTTTTTAGAAAAATTAACAAAATGACATCAGAAGTGAAAACAAATAAAATAAATGAGAAAAGTTTTTTTTATTTATTTATTATTTTTGTGGAATGAAATTTTTTTTTTTGGAAATTCCTGAAGTTTGTGTAAAAAATGAAATTTGTAAGAAAATATTGATGGAGATGTCCAGATTTTTCACTGTAACTTGTGTTGAAATAAATAATGTATCTAACAAGTTGATGTTGTTTTCTGCATCACTTCACGAAAGGCACACTGTGCTGCAGCCTGGCCTGTTTAAAACAATTATGAATGAAGCTCTACAAAGGTCAGTGAGGCCGAAAATGGATCATTGTTCGCCCATGTGGGACAGTGTTGCTGTTGGTAGGGAACACGGACACATACTGGACCCTGTTGAGACAAGGACCTCCTTATCTCACCCTGGGCCTTGATCCACCACAGGTTTGCTGTCTCTATTCTTGGACCCTTTTATAATGGTTTCTGCTCATCAGAATTGGCTGGCCTCATGCCACCACCACCACCACCACCACTCAACTCCCCGTCTCATCATGCATGTTGTGTCCAACCCGTCCATGCCCCACACTAGTTACCCTTCCTTCCCTGCTCATCTCTTACAAAGCTTCAAGAGGAAAACTGATGGCGCCAATTTCAATGGTCAGAAACGGCCTGAGAACGGCTGTGGCATTGCTATTATCTCCCAGCCAAGTCAGAGATTGCAGAAATGAAAGTGTGATGTTGTGACTGTCAACACCATACTGTTGTCATAGCAACCGCACTGGGTGTATGGAGCAATAATGAGCAAGAGGTTGCTGTCATTGTTTAGCATCAAGTTTGATGTGATCCAAAGACAAGCTAATTACAATCACCTGTCATTTTTGATTTTCTGACACAGATTATCTAGGGTTACATTACTCAATGTGTTTGTTAAGACTACAGTATGATTTGATGGGTATTTGATTGCTCTTTCTAGCAGTATGAGCAACCATGTAGAGGCTCCATTGTTGGTTCAGTGGAAGCACTATCATTGATTGGTGTTTAATTAGTTTTCTGGATTTTCTTTATTTTTAGAAAGGTAAGGGGTGGGGGGCAGTGGATTGGCTGAACAGTCAGAGTCAAACAAAATGTTATTTTTTAAAGTTCTTCATGTTCTGAGTTCAAATCTTGCACTGGCCATCTTTGCCTTTGATCCTTCTGGGGTGGAGGATGGGCTTAATTAGACACATTGTTTAAAGGTTACAGCCTTGTTGAAGTCATGTCTTTGAACAAAAGTACGACAGTCACATAAATCTGTTTGTAGTATACAGCCCTGAGTATACAGCCCTGAGTCAGTCCCGGCAGATCATGCCTAAAATCTGAATCTAAACTCCTCACAGTTTTGAATATAACCTCTTAGCTTCAGGTAAAGTCTATTGACTCTGATTTTATATTTTATCCCAAAACAACAGCATCTCAGATGGAAACATCTTCATTTATTGATTCTGTGACTGGTAATTTTTCTAAGCATTTCAGAGATTTTTCAACCCCCCCCCCAAAAAAAAAACCCAAATAAAAGGTAACATTTCTGACACTGGTACTGTATTTTATTGACTAAATAATGGAGACTAGTTCATCTGGCCTTTAGCACAGTTTATCATTTAAGATGCTAAACCAGTGCTTTTCAAACTTTTTGCTGAAGCGGAACCCCAAGGAAACGTTCCACTGGCTCGAGGAACCCCTGTGCAATAATTTGTGTTATGCACACATATCTGCACAGAATTAAAAATTACTGTCGATTTTAGCATTTTTGTAACTTCTTGCGGAACCCCTGGACTGTACTGGCGGAACCCTAAGGTTCCGTGGAACCCTGGTTGAAAAACCACTGTGCTAAACTATAGCAAGGAGGTGGGGGTTTGGTCGTCAGCTGTGTAAAGAAGTGTCAATCGCTCAGAGTGGATGGAATCTGTGCAAGAGGGAATCAAAGGAAGAGATGGAGTGAAGACTCATCTTCTCAGACTGAACCTTGCGGAGGACCAGAATTTGTGATGAAGGCCTTTGCAAGGGAGCAGACATGAGAAAACAAATTTCAAAGTGGTGATGGGGGTGCTACTGTTGTGCTCCACGGCTGGCCTTCACCACCCTCTCCCCCTCTCCCTCTCTCCCATTACTTCCTCTCCTCTCTCATTATTGACTCTCCCTGCCACTCCCTCTCCACCACACAGCTCCTTGTTTCTCCTTACCAAGAACTGCCAGACAGCTGTCTATCACTCCCTCTCCCTCCCTCTCTCTCTCTCTCTCTCTCTCTCTCTCCTCCTAATTTCTGGGGTTCAGACAACAGACGACCCTACTAATGACAGATAATGGAGTCTCACTTCATTCAAAAATGAGCAGGGGCAAGTTGAAGTGACAGTAATTACTGGTATTTATGGTTGTGTGGTAATAAGGTGGTTAAGGTGGTGAACTGGCCGAACCGTTAGCACGCCGGACGAAATGCTTAGTGGTATTTCGTCTGCCGTTACGTTCTGAGTTCAAATTCTGCCGAGGTCAACTTTGCCTTTCATCCTTTCAGGGTCGATAAATTAAGTACCAGTTACACACTGGGGATCGATGTAATCAACTTAATCTGTGTCTGTCCTTGTTTGTCCTCTCTGTTTAGCCCCTTGTGGGTTGTAAAGAAATAGGTAATAAGGTGGTTCCAAGTTCAATCCCACTGCCTGACCCTTGGGTAGGTATCTTTTAAATAGCACCAGGCCATGGAAAGCCTTGTTGAATGGATTTGGTACATGGAAACTGAAAGAAGCATATGTGTGTGTGTGTGTGTGCATTTGACCTCACTGTCACTGCTTGACAACTGGTGTTGGTTTGTTTATATCCTTGCAATTTAGAGGTTTGGCAAACAAGACTGATGGAATAAATACCAAACTTAAAAATACACGTACTGTGGTCGAGTTGTTTGACTAAGCCCGAAAAAGGTGGTGCTCCAGCATGGCCACAGTCAAATGAATGAAACAAATAAAGAGTTAAAATGTGTTTGTATTTCCAACTCTGAACAGAGTCTTCATCAGTTTTTCCATTTGATGAGAAAATGGCTGTGAATCGGCAGAACTGACATCGAGAGACAGAATAGCTGTCTTGTAACTTTGGTTTCAGCTCTCTTTATGTTCTGAATTCAAATTCCACCAAGGTCAACTTTGCCATTTATCCTTTTGTGGTCATTTACTTGTCATGTAGTGAGGTTAATTTAATCAACTAACCCCTTCTTCTCAAAGTCGCTGGCCAGAAACTGAGGAGAAGACAAAGCAGTCAAGCTGACGAAGGGGGTTGCACCAGCCACAGTTTTAAGCTGACATTTATTATTCTGATTGTGTGTCGTTGTTTTATGATAAATCACACTACACAGCACTTTATAAAGCCTGGTGCTTATTCTGTTGTCAGCTAAGTTACAGGGATGTAAGCCAACCAACACCAGTTTTCAAGAGGTGGTGGACACACACACACAAAGTACAACGAGATTCACGAAACTAAAGGTATTAAAACTTAGTTTTCTTGAGGAATCCTTTTGTGAAACCCTCATATTTTACAGACAAACCTCAGAACGATAAAATAATATTAAACAGAAATTAAGATTTGTTTTAGAAAATTTATTCATAAGAATAACAGATTATTATTTCTAAAAGCATTGTAAAACGCAAAATATCCATAAAATATTTAATGAAACACGTAAAATGTTCCGAGACGAGAAACAATGAAAGGAGCACAACGTGGTCGCTAGAAATAACAGCCAAATCTTCTTATCGAATCTTGATGTCTTTAGGAAGGTTAGATATATTACTATAACTATTGGAACAGCCTGCATCGTAGATGAACTGGGGTTGGATCTAACTAGATCGCTAGAGCTAAACAACTGATATTATTTCGTTTCCCTCAAATCGAAGTAGAAGTTCGATTACATAAGAACAAATTGATTAGAAAATGCGATCGGTATAAGTTCTAAAGAATAACAGAATACATAATATTAACTGAAACAGAATGATAGAATAAAAACGAACACGAACGTCAATAAATATTCTAATGAAACAAACAATATCACAAAATGTGTTTAAAATTAATTAGTTTTTGTTTTTAATACAAAACATTTAATTGTATAAAATAAATATTTAATAACGATACTTTCTTGTTTGAAGCAATATTTTAAAGAATGCAACAAGAAACAGTGCAGAATATAAGAATTCGGATTCGTTTTAGTTCGTAATCTAATATTCTGTTATTCCAAGCGATAACGACCGAAAGCTGGAAGATTGCCAATAAAACCGTCTCAATGTTTCCCCTCCATCATCTTTCGCTGACCTCTAAACTTATTTCAGACATTCTGTGTAAAAACAGCAAAACTGATCTCTTACACACATATTGTATTAATGAGATGAGGCCATCCTGGGGCAACGGGCACCTTGTTTCCTCACGCAGCGGCGCCTGACTTTGCTGAGAGAAACTTCAGGACGACGCGATTTGGTGTTCGGGGTCCAATAATTCCTGCCTCCAAACTCACTCTTCCCACTAGAAATAACAGCTAAATACTTCCCTCATATATATATATATATATATATATATATATATATATATATATATATATATATATATATATATATATTATTATTATTATTAAAGCTGCAAAAGCATCACATAAATATAATAAAAAACTGCTACTCCGAGTTTCACGTCCCCGTTCGTCGGATAGTTTGAGTTGAGAATGGAACAAAATTAAGTTTGTATGTTTCACACACATGTGCTTACTTTGGTATATATATATATATATATATTATATATATATATATATATATATATATATATAGGCGCAGGAGTGGCTGTGTGGTAAGTAGCTTGCTTACCAACCACATGGTTCCGGGGCAAGTGTCTTCTACTATAGCCCCGGGTCGACCAAAGCCTTGTGAGTGGATTTGGTAGACGGAAACTGAAAGAAGCCCGTCGTATATGTGTATATATATATGTGTGTGTGTGTGCATGTTTGTGTGTCTGTGTTTGTCCCCCTAGCTGGTGTGTTTGCGTCGGTTCGGCAAAAGAGACCGATAGAATAAGTACTGTGCTTACAAAAGAATAAATCCCGGGGTCGATTTGCTCGATTAAAGGCAGTGCTCCAGCATGGCCGCAGTCAAATGACTGAAACAAGTAAAAGTGTATTATGTATGTAAGTACGTACGTACGTGTGTGCGCGTGTGTGTGAGTGTGTGTATAAATGTATACACATAGACTACAGAAAAATCATGACATACAAGAGGTGAATATATTTATCTAACCTACGGATATGCCAAGTGGTTAAGTGAATACATTCACCTCTCGTAGCGCCTGACATTTTATGGTCGAGAAACACCTCATGAAATAATTTCATAGAGATTGCCTCTCCTGAATTCCAGCTGCCCAATACTCAGCATTATATTCCTCTGTATCGAATTATTATGTGATATGATAGCTGGGTCCACTAGAGGAGCTTTCTGTGATTGCCTCGGGATTCCAGGAATCCATGCACACCTGGCTACTTTTTCTGATCAGTTGTTGTGCACCTGAGCACTGTATACAATAAGTTCATTATGATTTTTTATTATGATATATTGCACTACAAATTTATATGGTAAGATCAGCCGTAATGGATGTATAAAACTCTACACTTCGATTAACACACACACACACACATTTTAAATGATTAATACGTAAGAGAGAGTGTACTGGAAGCTTTATTTATGACCAGAATCGTTTCGGTTTCTGGCCTGCTCCCTCATGAATGGGAAATGATGTAATGGAATCGAATGTATCCCAGGGTGCAGAAGAAGCCTCCTCAGGTCACACAAAGCGGTTCAGTGTTATCGAATGTACGTACATGTTATAACAGTGAACCACTTTGTGTGACCTGAGGCAGTTTTCTGCAATAAGGGGTGCATTCGATTCCATTACATCATTCTCCACCCACTGGGACAGCGTAGAAGTAAGCCGAAATGGTCGTTGTCCTGTATTAAGGGCAAAATTTCGATATTAAGTACCGTAAATGTCAAAAATGTACGTGCTTTTTGTACCTCGAAAGATCACCCATCCAGCAGCGAGAGTGCGCTACACCAGATAACGCCTGGTAACCGCAAGGACTTGAACGTGCTCTGCAGGCGCACGACAAGGGACCTTGCCATAACAAGGTTCGGATACTACACCTTAAACTCTCCTACCTAAACTTCTATTTTAAACACAACTTATATGAACACATTGATACGTACGTACGTACATGTGTGAGTGTGTGTGTGTGTAGATACACACACACATGCACGCCCCACCCAACACACACTCGGTAAAAGTTGCAAAGTGACTTAAACTGGATTGATTCTTGTTAAACTTTTTGGTAAGTGTCAATGCACAAATCTTTCGATCATCGAGTTACTTTGTAATTCCTGAAGATTAAATTATCTATCTTCCTGTCTGTCTGTCTGTCTATCTATCTTCCTGTCTGTCTATATATCTATCTATCTGTCTATCTATATCTATCTATCTTCCTGTCTGTCTGTCTGTCTGTCTATCTATCTATCTATCTATCTATCCCTCTCTTTCTCTCTCTCTCTCTCTATCTATTTATCTATCTGTCTGTCTGTCTATCTATCTTCCTGTCTGTCTATCTATCTATCTATCTATCTATCTATCTGTCTGTCTGTCTATATATCTATATGTCTGTCTGTCTGTCTATCTATCTTCCTGTCTGTCTGTCTATATATCTATCTATCTGTCTATCTATATCTATCTATCTTCCTGTCTGTCTATCTATCTATCTATCTATCTATCTATCCCTCTCTTTCTCTCTCTCTCTCTATCTATCTATCTATCCCTCTCTTTCTCTCTCTATCTCTATCTATCTATCTATCTATCTATCTATCTATCTGTCTGTCTGTCTATATATCTATATGTCTGTCTGTCTGTCTATCTATAACTTGAACACTATATCTAAATAGGAAGGTATTTAAACGTAAACAAAAAAGAAGAAAAGGAAGGCGGTGTAGTCACGACTGTAACGCTTTTAACATTAGATATCTGTTTGATGAGGCCAGAGTGTAAGCGTTAACGACGCCAATAAGGAATAGAGACAAGGAATAGTTAAAAGGTGGAGGAGGTCATTGAACTCTGGGACGGACGAATAGACGAAGGGAGGTAATTAGGGCAAGTTTTGCGGCAAAGACAGTTGGATTGTCTAAACTGACGTTCAATGACCATATTTGTCTGTCTGTTTGTCTCTCTCCCTCTCTGTCTATCTATTTATCTGTTTGTCTGTCTGCCTGCCTGTCTGTCTGTTTGTCTATCTGTCTGTCTACCTGTCTGTCTGTCTGCCTGCCTGTCTGTCTGACTGTCTACACACCTACCAACCAACCTACCTACATACCTGCCTATATAATCAGTATGTATATATATATATATATATATATATACAAATATATTTTTCCACTCACAGTTTGCCAGAAGATCCTGTATTTAGTACTCTTTTTCTCCCATAGTTAATACTAAATGGATATATATGTGTGTGTGTGTGTGTGTGTGTGTATCACTTAATGTACACAGTATTTAAAATAAGAGCTACAAAGAGTTTCTTGTCATGGAGACACCGAGCCTGCAGATGCAAAGCACATTATATAGATTTACAAGAAACGATTAGTATCTCGCATTTTAAATACTGTGGACATTAAATGATTCAAAGTTCTCTATCTTCAGTTAAGAACCAGATTATCCTCGCAATTTCGGCTGATTATTCTTGAGATTGCTCCAATCTGGCCAGCCCCAAAGAAAAACTAAGCTAAGAGCATTGGTTCTTGACTGAAGATAGACAACTTCGAATGACTCGTCCTTGTTTTCTTTGTATTGTCTCTCTGGATGTCATGTAATTAAGAAATATGTAATTTCTTTGGACTAATGGTTATCAACCTGATGTGTGCAATGTTATCAGATGCATAAAATCTCACCCACAACAGATAGTTTCTGGATGAGTCAAAACAATTATCGTAATGAATGAAGACTTGTGCCCAATCTATCTATCTTTCTTTCATCAATTATTCATCATCATCATCGTTTAAAGTCTACTTTCCATGCTGTCATGGGTTGGACAGTCTGACTGGTGATTGGCAAGGCAGTAACCTGTGCCAGGCTCCAGTTTGATCTGGCAATGTTTCTACAGCTGGATGCCATTCCTAATGCCAACCACTCCGAAAGTATAGTGGGTGCTTTTTACGTGTCACCAACATGGGAACCAGTCAGGTGGCACTGGCATTGACCACGTTTGCATGGTGCTTTTTACGTGCCACCAATATGGGGAGTCAGTCAGGCAGCACTGACATCAACCCATGCTCAAATGGTGTTTATTACGTGCCACCAGCATGAGTGTCCGTCAGGCGGCATCGGTCACGATTACAATTTTGATTTCACTTGATTCAACAGGTCTTCTCAAACACATTACATCAGCCGACGCATCAAGGGTACTTTTAAAAAGGCCAGTTATGCAACATTTAGTTGCCAGGTCTTCTCAATCACAACATATCTCCA
Source organism: Octopus sinensis (assembly GCF_006345805.1). NCBI lineage: Eukaryota > Metazoa > Mollusca > Cephalopoda > Octopoda > Octopodidae > Octopus > Octopus sinensis. The sequence goes on from NC_043014.1 coordinate 858,965, forward strand.
AAGGTCTCAGTCTCTTGTCAATGCCTCTGTGAGACCCAACGTTTGAAGGTCATGCTTTCCCACCTCATCCCATGTCTTCCTGGGTCTACCTCTTCCACTGTTAGGGTGTGACACTTCTTCACACAGCTGTCCTCATCCATACGCAACACATGACCATACCAGCGCAGTCGTCTCTCTTGCACACCACATCTGATGCTTCTTATGTCCAACTTTTCTCTCAAGGTATTTACACTCTGTCGTGTATGCACACTGACATTACACATCCAGCAGAACATCCTAGCTTCATTTCTTTCAAGCCTACACGTGTCCTCAATAGTCATGGACAATGTTTCACTGCCGTGTAGCATGGCTTTTCAAACACATGCATCATACAGTCCACCTTTCATTCTGAGTGAGAGGTCCTTAGTTACCAGCAGAGAGGCAGGAGCTCTCTGAACTTTGCCCAGGCTATTCATATTCTAGCAGCTATGCTCCCAGAGTATCCAGCCCTGCTACAGACTTTGTCACCTACGTAATGGAAGCTTTTCAACTAGAAAGCTCACATAGAAAGGACCAATGTTGATGTCTCACAACCAAAATAAACTCATTCAACTGATTGGCCATCCACCACTCAAGCACAACTCAGAGATGTCCATTCTCCTCTTTCTCACTCTTCTACAATGAAATGGAACTTTGTCACTTGACCGATTGACATTCAATCCCTAATGGGTGGCCACACTCTGGCCCTTCAGCTGCACACATGATGTCTTCTCTCTCTCTCTCACACTAATATGGCCTCTGCTCTTTTCATATCAAGACCAATATTTAGGGCTTTCGATCTATTCACCTCTCCTCTTGTAACTCTTTTTACATCCAACTCTCCTCCCTGCCACCTTACTCTTCACTCACCCAGTCCTTCCACCCCCAAACATCATCCTTCTGGAATCACACAATGACCAACAACAGTTTTAATCCTTTACTCTGTCAAATGCTAATCCTTATTTATTCACATTGTTTTGTTTTAATCCAGGATTATCTCATTACTACAAGGTTTTGA